>NW_027514612.1:0-160219 GCF_048772815.1 Callospermophilus lateralis
CTCTGTTCTCTCCTTTATAGATAGATGAATTTGAACTCTAAATCCAACATGGTTTGTAGTAGCTCTTTGAAACTTGACAAAATAAAGGAGTTCTCAGTTTTGTCTCAATGGTTTGTTTCCTCCTCAAGTAGCCCTAGGCGCAGACTGTGGAAAAGCACTTTCATTGAGAGTGGTTGCCAAGCTTCTATGAAATTACAAGTTTCCGAAATACCAGCAAATATTTTTTCACCCAATCTTGATGATACTTGGTGGTAATGATCAGTACACAAATCCCACTTGGCTCACCAAATTTTGTTCTTCTAGTTTGAAGCTTTCGTCTACAGTATCAGTTTTTATATTTAGGTTTCCCTCTGTTCTCTCCTATATAGATAGATGAATTTGGAACTCTAAATCCAACATGGTTTGTAGTAGCTCTTTGAAACTTCACAAAATAAAGGAGTTCTGAGTTTTGTCTCTGTGGTTTGTTTCCTCTTCAAGTAGCCCTAGGCACAGACTGTGGAAAAGCACTTTCATTGAGAGGGGTTGCCAAGCTTCTAAGAAATGACGAGTTTCCGAAATACCAGCAAATATTTTTTCACCCAATCTTGATGATAATTGGGGGTAATGATGAGTACACAAGTCCCACTTGGCTCACCAAATTTTGTTCTTCTAGGTTGAAGCGTTCGTCTATAGTAGCAGTTTTTATATTTACGTTTCCCTCTGTTCTCTCCTATATAGATAGATGAATTTGGAACTCTAAATCCAACATGGTTTGTAGTAGCTCTTTGAAACTTCACAAAATAAAGGAATTCTGAGTTTTATCTCTGTGGTTTGTTTCCTCTTCAAGTAGCCCTAGGCACAGACTGTGGAAAACCACTTTCATTGAGAGGGGTTGCCACGCTTCTAAGAAATAACGGGTTTCCGAAATACCAGCAAATATTTTTTCACCCAATCTCGATGATACTTGGTGGTAATGATCAGTACACAAATCCCACTTGGCTCACCAAATTTTGCTCTTCTACGTTGAAGCGTTCGTCTACAGTAGCAGTTTTTATATTTAGGTTTCCCTCTGTTCTCTCCTTTATAGATAGATGAATTTGGAACTCTAAATCAAAGATGGTTTGTAGTAGCTCTTTGAAACTTGACAAAACAAAGGAGTTTTCAGTTTTGTCTCAATGGTTTGTTTCCTCCTCAAGTAGCCCTAGGCGAAGACTGTGGAAAAGCACTTTCATTGAGAGTGGTTGCCAAGCTTCTATGAAATTACAAGTTTCCGAAATACCAGCAAATATTTTTTCACCCAATCTTGATGATACATGGTGTAAATGATCAGGTACACAAATCCCACTTGGCTCACCAAATTTTGTTCTTCTAGTTTGAAGCTTTCGTCTACAGTATCAGTTTTTATATTTAGGTTCCCCTGTGTTCTCTCCTATATAGATAGATGAATTTGGAACTCTAAATCCAACATGGTTTGTAGTAGCTCTTTGAAACTTCACAAAATAAAGGAGTTCTCAGTTTTGTTTCTATGGTTTGTTTCCTCTTCAATAAGCCCTAGGCACAGACTGTGGAAAAGCACTTTCATTGAGAGGGGTTGCCAAGCTTCTAAGAAATAACGAGTTTCCGAAATACCAGCAAATATTTTTTCACCCAATCTTGATGATACTTGTTGCTAATGATCAGAACACAAATCCCACTTGGCTCACCAAATTTTGTTCTTCTAAGTTGAAGCGTTCCTCTACAGTAGCAGTTTTTATATTTAGGTTTCTCTCTGTTCTCTCCTATATAGATACATGAATTTGGAATTCTAATTCCAACATGGATTGTAGTAGCTCTTTGAAACTTGACAAAATAAAGGAGTTCTCAGTTTTGTCTCTATGGTTTGTTTTGTCTTCAAGTAGCCCAAGGCACAGACTGTGGAAGCACTTTCATTGAGATGGGTTGCCAAGCTTCTAAGAAATAACGAGTTTCCGAAATACCAGCAAATATTTTTTGACCCAATCTTGATGATACTTGGTGGTAATGATCAGTACAGAAATCCCAATTTGCTCACCAAATTTTGTTCTTCTAGGTTGAAGCATTCGTCTACAGTAGCAGTTTTTATATTTAGGTTTCCCTCTGTTCTCTCCTATATAGATAGATGAATTTGGAACTCTAAATCCAACATGGTTTGTAGTAGCTCTTTGAAACTTGACAAAATAAAGGAGTTCTCAGTTTTTTCTCTATGGTTTGTTTCCTCTTCAAGTAGCCGTAGTCACAGACTGAGGAAAAGCACTTTCATTGAGAGGGGTTGCCAAGCTTCTATGAAATTACGAGTTTCCGAAATACCAGCAAATATTTTTTCACCCAATCTTGATGATACTTGTTGCTAATGATCAGTTCACAAATCCCACTTGACTCACCAAATTTTGCTCTTCTATGTTGAAGCGTTCGTCTACAGTAGCAGTTTTTATATCTAGGTTACCCTCTGTTCTCTCGTATATAGATATATGAATTTGGAACTCTAAATCCAACATGGTTTGTAGTAGCCCTTTGAAACTTGACAAAATAAAGGAGTTGTCAGTTTTGTTTCTATGGTTTGTTTCCTCTTCAAGTAGCCCTAGGCACAGACTGTGGAAAAGCACTTTCATTGGGAGGGGTTGTCAACTTCTAAGAAATAACGGGTTTCCGAAATACCAGCAAATATTTTTTCACCCAATCTTGATGATACTTGGTGGTAATGATCAGTACACAAATCCCACTTGGCTCACAAAATTTGTTCTTCTAGGTTGAAGCGTTCGTCTACAGTAGCAGTTTTTATATTTAGGTTTCACTCTGTTCTCTCATATATAGATAGATGAATATGGAACACTAAATCCAACATGGTTTGTAGTAGCTCTTTGGAACTTGACAAAATAAAGGTTTTCTCAATTTTGTCTCTATGGTTTGTTTCCTCTTCAAGTAGCCCTAGGCACAGACTCTGGAAAACCACTTTCACTGAACGTGGTTGCCAATTTCTAAGAAATTACAAGTTTCCGAAACACCAGCAAATATTTTTTCACCCAATCTTGATGATACTAGGTGGTAATGATCAGTACACAAATCCCACTTGGCTCACCAAATTTTGTTCTTCTAGGTTGAAGCGTTCGTTTACAGTAGCAGTTTTTATATTTAGGTTTCTCTCTGTTCTCTCCTGTATAGATAGATGAATTTGGAACTCTAAATCCAACATGGATAGTAGTAGCTCTATGAAACTTGACAAAATAAAGGAGTTCTCAGTTTTCTCTCTATGGTTTGTTTCCTCTTCAAGTAGCCCTAGGCAGAGACTGTGGAAAAGCACTTTCATAGAGAGTGGTTGCCAAGCTTCTAAGAAATTACAAGTTTCCGAAACACCAGCAAATATTTTTTCACCCAATCTTGATGATACTTGGTGGTAATGATCAGTACACAAATCCCACTTGGCTCACCAAATTTTGTTCTTCTAGGTTGAAACGTTCGTCTACAATAGCAGTTTTTATATTTAGGTTTCCCTCTGTTATCTCCTGTATAGATAGATGAATTTGGAACTCTAAATCCAACATGGTTTGTAGTAGCTCTTTGAATCTTGACAAAATAAAGGAGTTCTCAGTTTTGTCTCTATGGTTTGTTCCCTCTTCAAGTAGCCCTAGGCACAGACTGTGGAAAAGCACTTTCATTGACAGGGGTTGCCAAGCTTCTAAGAAATAACGAGTTTCCAAAATACCAGCAAATATTTTTTCACCCAATCTTGATGATACTTGGTGGTAATGATCAGTACACAAATCCCACTTGGCTCACCAAATATTGTTCTTCTAGGTTGAAGCGTTCGTCTACAGTAGCAGTTTTTATATTTAGGTTTCACTCTGTTCTCTCATATATAGATGGATGAATTTGGAACTCTAAATCCAACATGGTTTGTAGTAGCTCTTTGAAACTTGACAAAATAAAGGAGTTCTCAATTTTGTTTCTATGGTTTGTTTCCTCTTCATGTAGCCCTAGGCACAGACTGTGGAAAAGCACTTTCTTTGAGAGGGGTATCCAAGCTTCTAAGAAATTACAAGTTTTCGAAATACCAGCATATATTTTTTCACCCAATCTTGATGATACTTGGTGGTAATGATCAGTACACAAATCCCTCTTGGCTCACTAAATTTTGTTCTTCTAGGTTGAAGCGTTCTTCTACAGTAGCAGTTTTTATATTTAGGTTTCCCTCTGTTCTCTCCTCTATAGATAGATGAATTTGGAACTCTAAATCCAACATGGATTGTAGTAGCTCTTTGAAACTTGACAAAATAAAGGAGTTCTCAGTTTTGTCTCTATGGTTTGTTTCCTCTTCAAGTAGCCCTAGGCACAGACTGTGGAAAAGCACTTTCATTGAGAGGGGTTGCCAAGCTTCTAAGAAACAACGAGTTTCCGAAATACCAGCAAAAATTTTTTCAACCAATCTTGATGATACTTGGTGGTAATGATCAGTATACAGATCCCACTTGGCTCACCAAATTTTGTTCTTCTAGGTTGAAGCGTTCGTCTACAGTAGCAGTTTTTATATTTAGGTTTCACTCTGTTCTCTCATATATAGATAGATGAATTTGGAACTCTAAATCCAACATGGTTTGTAGTAGCTCTTTGAAACTTGACAAAATAAAGGAGTTCTCAGTTTTGTCCCTATGGTTTGATTCCTCTTCAAGTAGCCCTAGGCACAGACTGTGGAAAAGCACTTTCATTGAGAGAGGTTGCCAAGCTGCTAAGATATTACGAATTTCCGAAATACCAGCAAATATTTTTTCACCCAATCTTGATGATACTTGGTGGTAAGGATCAGTACAGAAATCCCACTTGGCTCACCAAATTTTGTTCTACTACGTTGAAGCGTTCGTCTACAGTAGCAGTTTTTATATTTAGGTTTTCCTCTGTTCTCTCCTTTATAGATAGATGAATTTGAACTCTAAATCCAACATGGTTTGTAGTAGCTCTTTGAAACTTGACAAAATAAAGGAGTTCTCAGTTTTGTCTCAATGGTTTGTTTCCTCCTCAAGTAGCCCTAGGCGCAGACTGTGGAAAAGCACTTTCATTGAGAGTGGTTGCCAAGCTTCTATGAAATTACAAGTTTCCGAAATACCAGCAAATATTTTTTCACCCAATCTTGATGATACTTGGTGGTAATGATCAGTACACAAATCCCACTTGGCTCACCAAATTTTGTTCTTCTAGTTTGAAGCTTTCGTCTACAGTATCAGTTTTTATATTTAGGTTTCCCTCTGTTCTCTCCTATATAGATAGATGAATTTGGAACTCTAAATCCAACATGGTTTGTAGTAGCTCTTTGAAACTTCACAAAATAAAGGAGTTCTGAGTTTTGTCTCTGTGGTTTGTTTCCTCTTCAAGTAGCCCTAGGCACAGACTGTGGAAAAGCACTTTCATTGAGAGGGGTTGCCAAGCTTCTAAGAAATGACGAGTTTCCGAAATACCAGCAAATATTTTTTCACCCAATCTTGATGATAATTGGGGGTAATGATGAGTACACAAGTCCCACTTGGCTCACCAAATTTTGTTCTTCTAGGTTGAAGCGTTCGTCTATAGTAGCAGTTTTTATATTTACGTTTCCCTCTGTTCTCTCCTATATAGATAGATGAATTTGGAACTCTAATTCCAACATGGTTTGTAGTAGCTCTTTGAAACTTCACAAAATAAAGGAATTCTGAGTTTTATCTCTGTGGTTTGTTTCCTCTTCAAGTAGCCCTAGGCACAGACTGTGGAAAACCACTTTCATTGAGAGGGGTTGCCACGCTTCTAAGAAATAACGGGTTTCCGAAATACCAGCAAATATTTTTTCACCCAATCTCGATGATACTTGGTGGTAATGATCAGTACACAAATCCCACTTGGCTCACCAAATTTTGCTCTTCTACGTTGAAGCGTTCGTCTACAGTAGCAGTTTTTATATTTAGGTTTCCCTCTGTTCTCTCCTTTATAGATAGATGAATTTGGAACTCTAAATCAAAGATGGTTTGTAGTAGCTCTTTGAAACTTGACAAAACAAAGGAGTTTTCAGTTTTGTCTCAATGGTTTGTTTCCTCCTCAAGTAGCCCTAGGCGAAGACTGTGGAAAAGCACTTTCATTGAGAGTGGTTGCCAAGCTTCTATGAAATTACAAGTTTCCGAAATACCAGCAAATATTTTTTCACCCAATCTTGATGATACATGGTGGTAATGATCAGTACACAAATCCCACTTGGCTCACCAAATTTTGTTCTTCTAGTTTGAAGCTTTCGTCTACAGTATCAGTTTTTATATTTAGGTTCCCCTGTGTTCTCTCCTATATAGATAGATGAATTTGGAACTCTAAATCCAACATGGTTTGTAGTAGCTCTTTGAAACTTCACAAAATAAAGGAGTTCTCAGTTTTGTTTCTATGGTTTGTTTCCTCTTCAATAAGCCCTAGGCACAGACTGTGGAAAAGCACTTTCATTGAGAGGGGTTGCCAAGCTTCTAAGAAATAACGAGTTTCCGAAATACCAGCAAATATTTTTTCACCCAATCTTGATGATACTTGTTGCTAATGATCAGAACACAAATCCCACTTGGCTCACCAAATTTTGTTCTTCTAAGTTGAAGCGTTCCTCTACAGTAGCAGTTTTTATATTTAGGTTTCTCTCTGTTCTCTCCTATATAGATACATGAATTTGGAATTCTAATTCCAACATGGATTGTAGTAGCTCTTTGAAACTTGACAAAATAAAGGAGTTCTCAGTTTTGTCTCTATGGTTTGTTTTGTCTTCAAGTAGCCCAAGGCACAGACTGTGGAAGCACTTTCATTGAGATGGGTTGCCAAGCTTCTAAGAAATAACGAGTTTCCGAAATACCAGCAAATATTT
Organism: Callospermophilus lateralis; assembly: GCF_048772815.1. NCBI lineage: Eukaryota > Metazoa > Chordata > Mammalia > Rodentia > Sciuridae > Callospermophilus > Callospermophilus lateralis. The sequence continues at coordinate 6,848 of NW_027514612.1, forward strand.
TTTGACCCAATCTTGATGATACTTGGTGGTAATGATCAGTACAGAAATCCCAATTTGCTCACCAAATTTTGTTCTTCTAGGTTGAAGCATTCGTCTACAGTAGCAGTTTTTATATTTAGGTTTCCCTCTGTTCTCTCCTATATAGATAGATGAATTTGGAACTCTAAATCCAACATGGTTTGTAGTAGCTCTTTGAAACTTGACAAAATAAAGGAGTTCTCAGTTTTTTCTCTATGGTTTGTTTCCTCTTCAAGTAGCCGTAGTCACAGACTGAGGAAAAGCACTTTCATTGAGAGGGGTTGCCAAGCTTCTAAGAAATTACGAGTTTCCGAAATACCAGCAAATATTTTTTCACCCAATCTTGATGATACTTGTTGCTAATGATCAGTTCACAAATCCCACTTGACTCACCAAATTTTGCTCTTCTATGTTGAAGCGTTCGTCTACAGTAGCAGTTTTTATATCTAGGTTACCCTCTGTTCTCTCGTATATAGATATATGAATTTGGAACTCTAAATCCAACATGGTTTGTAGTAGCCCTTTGAAACTTGACAAAATAAAGGAGTTGTCAGTTTTGTTTCTATGGTTTGTTTCCTCTTCAAGTAGCCCTAGGCACAGACTGTGGAAAAGCACTTTCATTGGGAGGGGTTGTCAACTTCTAAGAAATAACGGGTTTCCGAAATACCAGCAAATATTTTTTCACCCAATCTTGATGATACTTGGTGGTAATGATCAGTACACAAATCCCACTTGGCTCACCAAATTTTGTTCTTCTCGGTTGAAGCGTTCGTCTACAGTAGCAGTTTTTATATTTAGGTTTCCCTCTGTTCTCTCCTATATAGATAGATGAATTTGGAACTCTAAATCCAACATGGTTTGTAGTAGCTCTTTGAAACTTGACAAAATAAAGGAGTTCTCAGTTTTGTCTCTATGGTTTGTTTCCTCTTCAAGTAGCCGTAGTCACAGACTGAGGAAAAGCACTTTCATTGAGAGGGGTTGCCAAGCTTCTAAGAAATTACGAGTTTCCGAAATACCAGCAAATATTTTTTCAGCCAATCGTGATGATACTTGTTGCTGATGATCAGTACAAAAATCCCACTTGGCTCACCAAATTCTGTTCTTCTAGGTTGAAGCGTTCATCTACAGTAGCAGTTTTTATATTTAGGTTTTTCTCTGTTCTCTCATATATAGATAGATGAATTTGGAACTCTAAATCCAACATGGTTTTTAGTAGCTCTTTGAAACTTGACAAAATAAAGGAGTTCTCAGTTTTGTCTCTATGGTTTGTTTCCTCTTCAAGTAGCCCTAGGCACAGACTGTGGAAAAGCACTTTCATTGAGAGGGGTATCCAAGCTTCGAAGAAATTACAAGTTTCCGAAATACCAGCAAATATTTTTCACCCAATCTTGATGATATTTGGTGGTAATGATCAGTACACAAATCCCACTTGGCTCACCAAATTTTGTTCTTCTAGGTTGAAGCGTTCGTCTACAGTAGCAGTTTTTATATTAGGTTTCCCTCTCTTCTCTCCTATATAGATATATGAATTTGGAACTCTAAATCCAACATGGTTTGTAGTAGCTCTTTGAAACTTGACAAAATAAAGGAGTTCTCTGTTTTGCCTCAATGGTTTGTTTCCTCCTCAAGTAGCCCTAGGCACAGACTGTGGAAAAGTACTTTCATTGAGAGTGGTCGCCAAGCTTCTAAGAAATTACAAGTTTCCGAAATACCAGCATATATTTTTTTCACCCTATCTTGATGATACTTGGTGGTAATGATCAGTACACAAATCCCACTTGGCTCACCAAATTTTGTTCTTCTAGTTTGAAGCTTTCGTCTACAGTAGCAGTTTTTATATTTAGGTTTCCCTCTGTTTTCTCCTATATAGATAGATGAATTTGGAACTCTAAATCCAACATGGTTTGTAGTAGCTCTTTGAAACTTCACAAAATAAAGGAATTCTGAGTTTTATCTCTGTGGTTTGTTTCCTCTTCAAGTAGACCTAGGCACAGACTGTGGAAAACCACTTTCATTGAGAGGGGTTGCCACGCTTCTAAGAAATAACGAGTTTCCGAAATACCAGCAAATATTTTTTCACCCAATCTCGATGATACTTGGTGGTAATGATCAGTACACAAATCCCACTTGGCTCACCAAATTTTGTTCTTCTACGTTGAAGCGTTCGTCTACAGTAGCAGTTTTTATATTTAGGTTTCCCTCTGTTCTCTCCTTTATAGATAGATGAATTTGGAACACTAAATCCAACATGGTTTGTAGTAGCTCTTTGAAACTTGACAAAATAAAGGAGTTCTCAGTTTTGTCTCAATGGTTTGTTTCCTCCTCAAGTAGCCCTAGGCGCAGACTGTGGAAAAGCACTTTCATTGAGAGTGGTTGCCAAGCTTCTAAGAAATTACAAGTTTCCGAAATACCAGCAAATATTTTTTCACCCAATCTTGATGATACTTGGTGGTAATGATCAGTACACAAATCCCACTTGGCTCACCAAATTTTGTTCTTCTAGTTTGAAGCTTTCGTCTACAGTAGCAGTTTTTATATTTAGGTTTCCCTCTGTTCTCTCCTATATAGATAGATGAATTTGGAACTTTAAATCCAACATGGTTTGTAGTAGCTCTTTGAAACTTCACAAAATAAAGGAGTTCTGAGTTTTGTCTCTGTGGTTTGTTTCCTCTTCAAGTAGCCCTAGGCACAGACTGTGGAAAACCACTTTCATTGAGAGGGGTTGCCACGCTTCTAAGAAATAACGAGTTTCCGAAATATCAGCAAATATTTTTTCACCCAATCTTGATGATACTTGTTGCTAATGATCAGTACACAAATCCCACTTGGCTCACCAAATTTTGTTCTTCTAGGTTGAAGCGTTCGTCTACAGTAGCAGTTTTATATTTAGGTTTCTCTCTGTTCTCTCCTATATAGATAGATGAATTTGGAACTCTAAATCCAACATGGTTTGTAGTAGCTCTTCGAAACTTGACAAAATAAAGGAGTTCTCAGTTTTGTTTCTATGGTTTGTTTCCTCTTCAATAAGCCCTAGGCACAGACTGTGGAAAAGCACTCTCATTGAGAGGGGTTGCCAAGCTTTTAAGAAATAACGAGTTTCCGAAATACCAGCAAGTATTTTTTCACCCAATCTTGATGATACTTGTTGCTAATGATCAGTACACAAATCCCACTTGGCTCACCAAATTTTGTTTTTCTAGGTTGAAGCGTTCGTCTACAGTAGCAGTTTTTATATTTAGGTTTCTCTCTGTTCTCTCCTATATAGATAGATGAATTTGGAACTCTAATTCCAACACGGATTGCAGTAGCTCTTTGAACCTTGACAAAATAAAAGAGTTCTCAGTTTGGTCCCTATGGTTTGTTTCGTCTTCAAGTAGCCCAAGGCACAGACTGTGGAAGCACTTTCATTGAGATGGGTTGCCAAGCTTCTAAGAAATATCGAGTTTCCAAAATACCAGCAAATATTTTTTCACCCAGTCTTGATGATACTTTGTGGTAATTATCAGTACACCAATCCCACTTGGCTCACCAAATTTTGTTCTTCTAGGTTGAAGCGTTCGTCTACAGTAGCAGTTTTTATATTTAGATTTCCCTCTGTTCTCTCCTGTATAGATAGATGAATTTGGAACTCTAAATCCAACATGGTTTGTACTATCTCTTTGAAACTTGAAAAATAAAAGCGTTCTCAGTTTTGTCTCTATGGATTGTTTCCTCTTCTCTTAGCCCTAGGCACAGACTGTGGAAAATCACTTTCATTGAGAGGGGTTGCCAAGCTTCTAAGAAATAACGAGTTTCCGAAATACCAGCAAGCATTTTTTCACCCAATCTTGATGATACTTGTTGCTAATGATCAGTACACAAGTCCCACTTGGCTCACCAAATTTTGTTCTTCTAGTTTGAAGCTTTCGTCTACAGTCGCAGTTTTTATATTTAGGTTTCCCTCTGTTCTCTCCTATATAGATAGATGAATTTGGAACTTTAAATCCAACATGGTTGTAGTAGCTCTTTGAAACTTCACAAAATAAAGGAGTTCTGAGTTTTGTCTCTGTGGTTTGTTTCCTCTTCACATAGCCCTACGCACAGACTGTGGAAAAGCACTTTCATTGAGAGGGGTTGCCACGCTTCTAAGAAATAACGAGTTTCCGAAATACCAGTAAATATTTTTTCACCCAATCTTGATGATACTTGTTGCTAATGATCAGTACACAAATCCCACTTGGCTCACCAAATTTTGTTCTTCTAGGTTGAAGCGTTCATCTACAGTAGCAGTTTTTATATTTAGGTTTCCCTCTGTTCTCTCCTTTATAGATAGATGAATTTGGAACTCTAAATCCCACATGGTTTGTAGTAGCTCTTAGAAACTTGACAAAATAAAGGAGTTCTCAGTTTTGTCTCAATGGTTTGTTTCCTCCTCTAGTAGCCCTAGGCGCAGACTGTGGAAAAGCACTTCATTGAGAGTGGTTGCCAAGCTTCTAAGAAATTACAAGTTTCCGAAATACCAGCAAATATTTTTTCACCCAATCTTGATGATACTTGGTGGTAATGATCAGTACACAAATCCCACTTGGCTCACCAAATTTTGTTCTTCTAGTTTGAAGCTTTCGTCTACAGTAGCAGTTTTTATATTTAGGTTTCCCTCTGTTCTCTCCTATATAGATAGATGAATTTGGAACTTTAAATCCAACATGGTTTGTAGTAGCTCTTTGAAACTTCACAAAATAAAGGAGTTCTGAGTTTTGTCTCTGTGGTTTGTTTCCTCTTCACATAGCCCTAGGCACAGACTGTGGAAAACCACTTTCATTGAGAGGGGTTGCCACGCTTCTAAGAAATAACGAGTTTCCGAAATACCAGCAAATATTTTTTCACCCAATCTTGATGATACTTGTTGCTAATGATCAGTACACAAATCCCACTTGACTCACCAAATTTTGCTCTTCTAGGTTGAAGCGTTCGTCTACAGTAGCAGTTTTTATATCTAGGTTACCCTCTGTTCTCTCGTATATAGATATATGAATTTGGAACTCTAAATCCAACATGGTTTGTAGTAGCTCTTTGAAACTTGACAAAATAAAGGAGTTGTCAGTTTTGTTTCTATGGTTTGTTTCCTCTTCAAGTAGCCCTAGGCACAGACTGTGGAAAAGCACTTTCATTGAGAGGGGTTGCCAAGCTTCTTAGAAATAACGAGTTTACGAAATACCAGCAAATATTTTTTCAGCCAATCTTGATGATACTTGTTGCTGATGATCAGTACACAAATCCCACTTGGCTCACCAAATTCTGTTCTTCTAGGTTGAAGCGTTCATCTACAGTAGCAGTTTTTATATTTTTGGTTTCCCTCTGTTCTCTCATATATAGATAGATGAATTTGGAACTCTAAATCCAACATGGTTTTTAGTAGCTCTTTGAAACTTGACAAAATAAAGGAGTTCTCAGTTTGTCTCTATGGTTTTGTTTCCTCCTCAAGTAGCCCTAGGCACAGACTGTGGAAAAGCACTTTCATTGAGAGGGGTTGCCAACTTCTAAGAAATAACGAGTTTCCGAAATACCAGCAAATATTTTTTCACCCAATCTCGATTATACTTGTTGCTAATGATCAGTACACAAATCCCACTTGGCTCACCAAATTTTGTTCTTCTAGGTTGAAGCGTTCGTCTACAGTAGCAGTTTTTATATTTAGGTTTCTCTCTGTTCTCTCCTATATAGATAGATGAATTTGGAACTCTAATTCCAACACGTATTGCAGTAGCTCTTTGAAACTTGACAAATAAAGGAGTTCTCAGTTTGGTCCCTATGGTTTGTTCGGCTTCAAGTAGCCCAAGGCACAGACTGTGGAAGCACTTTCATTGAAATGGGTTACCAAGCTTCTAAGAAATATCGAGTTTCCAAAATACCAGCAAAATATTTTTTCACCCAGTCTTGATGATACTTTGTGGTAATGATCAGTACACCAATCCCACGTGGCTCACCAAATTTTGTTCTTCTAGGTTGAAGCGTTCTTCTACAGTAGCAGTTTTATATTTAGATTTCCCTCTGTTCTCTCCTGTATAGATAGATGAATTTGGAACTCTAAATCCAACATGGTTTGTACTAGCTCTTTGAAACTTGAAAAATAAAAGCGTTCTCAGTTTTGTCTCTATGGATTGTTTCCTCTTCTCTTAGCCCTAGGCACAGACTGTGGAAATCACTTTCATTGAGAGGGGTTGCCAAGCTTCTAAGAAATAACGAGTTTCCGAAATACCAGCAAATATTTTTTCACCCAATCTTGATGATACTTGTTGCTAATGATCAGTACACAAATCCCACTTGGCTCACCAAATTTTGTTCTTCTAGTTTGAAGCTTTCGTCTACAGTAGCAGTTTTTATATTTAGGTTTCCCTCTGTTCTCTCCTATATAGATGGATGAATTTGGAACTCTAAATCCAACATGTTTTGTAGTAGCTCTTTGAAACTTCACAAAATAAAGGAATTCTGAGTTTTATCTCTGTGGTTTGTTTCCTCTTCAAGTAGCCCTAGGCACAGACTGTGGAAAACCACATTCATTGAGAGGGGTTGCCACGCTTCTCAGAAATAACGAGTTTCCGAAATACCAGCAAATATTTTTTCACCCTATCTCGATAATACTTGGTGGTAATGATCAGTACACAAATCCCACTTGGCTCACCAAATTTTGTTCTTCTAGGTTGAAGCGTTCGTCTACAGTAGCAGTTTTTATATTTAGGTTTCCCTCTGTTCTCTCCTTTATAGATAGATGAATTTGGAACTATAAATCCAACATGGTTTGTAGTAGCTCTTTGAAACTTGAAAAATAAAGGAATTCTCAGTTTTGTCTCAATGGTTTGTTTCCTCCTCAAGTAGCCCTAGGCGCAGTCTGTGGAAAAGCACTTTCATTGAGAGTGGTTTCCAAGCTTCTAAGAAATTACAAGTTTCCGAAATACCAGCAAATATTTTTTCACCCAATCTTGATGATACTTGGTTGTAATGATCAGTACACAAATCCCACTTGGCTCACCAAATTTTGTTCTTCTAGTTTGAAGCTTTCGTCTACAGTAGCAGTTTTTATATTTAGGTTTCCCTCTGTTCTCTCCTATATAGATAGATGAATTTGGAACTTTAAATCCAACATGGTTTGTAGTAGCTCTTTGAAACTTCACAAAATAAAGGAGTTCTGAGTTTTGTCTCTGTGGTTTGTTTCCTCTTCAAGTAGCCCTAGGCACAGACTGTGGAAAACCACTTTCATTGAGAGGGGTTGCCACGCTTTTAAGAAATAACGAGTTTCCGAAATACCAGCAAATATTTTTTCACCCAATCTTGATGATACTTGTTGCTAATGATCAGTATACAAATCCCACTTGACTCACCAAATTTTGCTCTTCTAGGTTGAAGCGTTCGTCTACAGTAGCAGTTTTATATCTAGGTTACCCTCTGTTCTCTCGTATATAATATATATGAATTTGGAACTCTAAATCCAACATGGTTTGTAGTAGCTCTTTGAAACTTGACAAAATAAAGGAGTTGTCAGTTTTGTTTCTATGGTTTGTTTCCTCTAAGTAGCCCTAGGCACAGACTGTGGAAAAGCACTTTCATTGAGAGGGGTTGCCAAGCTTCTAAGAAATAACGAGTTTCCGAAATACCAGCAAATATTTTTTCAGCCAATCTTGATGATACTTGTTGCTGATGATCAGTACACAAATCCCACTTGGCTCACCAAATTCTGTTCTTCCAGGTTGAAGCGTTCACCTACAGTAGCAGTTTATATATTTAGGTTTCCCTCTGTTCTCTCATATATAGATAGATGAATTTATAACTCTAAATCCAACATGGTTTTTAGTAGCTCTTTGAAACTTGACAAAATAAAGGAGTTCTCAGTTTTGTCTCTATGGTTTGTTTCCTATTCAAGTAGCCCTAGGCACAGACTGTGGAAAAGCACTTTCATTGAGAGGGGTATCCAAGCTTCTAAGAAATTACAAGTTTCCGAAATAGCAGCAAATATTTTTTCACCCAATCTTGATGATACTTGGTGGTAATGATCAGTACACAAATCCCACTTGGCTCACCAAATTTTGTTCTTCTACATTGAAGCGTTCGTCTACAGTAGCAGTTTTTATATTTAGGTTTCCCTCTGTTCTCTCCTATATAGATATATGAATTTGGAACTCTAAATCCAACATGGTTTGTAGTAGCTCTTTGAAACTTGACAAAATAAAGGAATTCTCAGTTTTGCCTCAATGGTTTGTTTCCTCCTCAAGTAGCCCTAGGCACAGACTGTGGAAAAGCACTTTCATTGAGAGTGGTCGCCAAGCTTCTAAGAAATTACAAGTTTCCGAAATACCAGCAAATATTTTTTCACTCAATCTTGATGATACTTGGTGATAATGATCAGTACACAAATCCCACTGGCTCACCAAATTTTGTTCTTCTAGTTTGAAGCTTTCGTCTACAGTAGCAGTTTTTATATTTAGGTTTCCCTCTGTTCTCTCCTATATAGATAGATGAATTTGGAACTTTAAATCCAACATGGTTTGTAGTAGCTCTTTGAAACTTCACAAAATAAAGGAGTTCTGAGTTTTGTCTCTGTGGTTTGTTTCCTCTTCAAGTAGCCCTAGGCACAGACTGTGGAAAAGCACTTTCATTGAGAGGGGTATCCAAGCTTCTAAGAAATTACAAGTTTCCGAAATACCAGCAAATATTTTTTCACCCAATCTTGATGATACTTGGTGGTAATGATCAGTACACAAATCCCACTTGGCTCACCAAATTTTGTTCTTCTACATTGAAGCGTTCGTCTACAGTAGCAGTTTTTATATTTAGGTTTCCCTCTGTTCTCTCCTATATAGATAGATGAATTTGGAACTCTAAATCCAACATGGTTTGTAGTAGCTCTTTCAAACTTGACAAAATAAAGGAGTTCTCAGTTTTGCCTCAATGGTTTGTTTCCTCCTCAAGTAGCCCTAGGCACAGACTGTGGAAAAGCACTTTCATTGAGAGTGGTCGCCAAGCTTCTAAGAAATTACAAGTTTCCGAAATACCAGCATACATTTTTTCACCCAATCTTGATGATACTTGTTGGTAATGATCAGTACACAAATCCCACTTGGCTCACCAAATTTTGTTCTTCTAGTTTGAAGCTTTCGTCTACAGAAGCAGTTTTTATATTTAGGTTTCCCTCTGTTCTCTCCTATATAGATAGATGAATTTGGAACTCTAAATCCAACATGGTTTGTAGTAGCTCTTTGAAACTTCACAAAATAAAGGAATTCTGAGTTTTATCTCTGTGGTTTGTTTCCTCTTCAAGTAGCCCTAGGCACAGACTGTGGAAAACCACTTTCATTGAGAGGGGTTGCCACGCTTCTAAGTAATAACGAGTTTCCGAAATACCAGAAAATATTTTTTCACCCAATCTCGATGATACTTGGTGGTAATGATCAGTACACAAATCCCACTTGGCTCACCAAATTTTGTTCTTCTACGTTGAAGAGTTCGTCTACAGTAGCAGTTTTTATATTTAGGTTTCCCTCTGTTCTCTCCTTTATAGATAGATGAATTTGGAACTCTAAATCCAACATGGTTTGTAGTAGCTCTTTCAAACTTGACAAAATAAAGGAGTTCTCAGTTTTGTCTCAATGGTTTGTTTCCTCCTCAAGTAGCCCTAGTCGCAGATGTGGAAAAGCACTTTCATTGAGAGTGGTTGCCAAGCTTCTAAGAAATTACAAGTTTCCGAAATACCAGCAAATATTTTTTCACCCAATCTTGATGATACTTGGTGGTAATGATCAGAACACAAATCCCACTTGGCTCACCAAATTTTGTTCTTCTAGTTTGAAGCTTTCGTCTACAGTAGCAGTTTTTATATTTAGGTTTCCCTCTGTTCTCTCCTATATAGATAGATGAATTTGGAACTTTAAATCCAACATGGTTTGTAGTAGCTCTTTGAAACTTCACAAAATAAAGGAGTTCTGAGTTTTGTCTCTGTGGTTTGTTTCCTCTTCAAGTAGCCCTAGGCACAGACTGAGGAAAACCACTTTCATTGAGAGGGGTTGCCACGCTTCTAAGAAATAACGAGTTTCCGAAATACCAGCAAATATTTTTTCACCCAATCTTGATGATACTTGTTGCTAACGATCAGTACACAATTCCCACTTGGCTCACCAAATTTTGTTCTTCTAGGTTGAAGCGTTCGTCTACAGAGGCAGTTTTTATATTTAGGTTTCTCTCTGTTCTCTCCTATATAGATAGATGAATTTGGAACTCTAAATCCAACATGGTTTGTAGTAGCTCTTCGAAACTTGACAAAATAAAGGAGTTCTCAGTTTGGTCCCTATGGTTTGTTTCGTCTTCAAGTAGCCCAAGGCACAGACTGTGGAAGCACTTTCATTGAGATGGGTTGCCAAGCTTCTAAAAATATCGATTTTCCAAAATACCAGCAAATATTTTTTCACCCAGTCTTGATGATACTTTGTGGTAATGATCAGTACACCAATCCCACTTGGCTCACCAAATTTTGTTCTTCTTGGTTGAAGCGTTCGTATACAGTAGCAGTTTTTATATTTAGATTTTCCTCTGTTCTCTCCTGTATAGATAGATGAATTTGGAACTCTAAATCCAACATGGTTTGTACTAGCTCTTTGAAACTTGAAAAATAAAAGCGTTCTCAGTTTTGTCTCTATGGATTGTTTCCTCTTCTCTTAGCCCTAGGCACAGACTGTGGAAAATCACTTTCATTGAGAGGGGTTGGCAAGCTTCTAAGAAATAACGAGTTTCCGAAATACCAGCAAATATTTTTTCACCCAATCTTGATGATACTTGTTGCTAATGATCAGTACACAAATCCCACTTGGCTCACCAAATTTTGTTCTTCTAGTTTGAAGCTTTCGTCTACAGTAGCAGTTTTTATATTTAGGTTTCCCTCTGTTCTCTCCTATATAGATGGATGAATTTGGAACTCTAAATCCAACATGTTTTGTAGTAGCTCTTTGAAACTTCACAAAATAAAGGAATTCTGAGTTTTATCTCTGTGGTTTGTTTCCTCTTCAAGTAGCCCTAGGCACAGACTGTGGAAAACCACATTCATTGAGAGGGGTTGCCACGCTTCTCAGAAATAACGAGTTTCCGAAATACCAGCAAATATTTTTTCACCCTATCTCGATGATACTTGGTGGTAATGATCAGTACACAAATCCCACTTGGCTCACCAAATTTTGTTCTTCTAGGTTGAAGCGTTCGTCTACAGTAGCAGTTTTTATATTTAGGTTTCCCTCTGTTCTCTCCTTTATAGATAGATGAATTTGGAACTATAAATCCAACATGGTTTGTAGTAGCTCTTTGAAACTTGAAAAATAAAGGAATTCTCAGTTTTGTCTCAATGGTTTGTTTCCTCCTCAAGTAGCCCTAGGCGCAGACTGTGGAAAAGCACTTTCATTGAGAGTGGTTTCCAAGCTTCTAAGAAATTACAAGTTTCCGAAATACCAGAAAATATTTTTTCACCCAATCTTGATGATACTTGGTTGTAATGATCAGTACACAAATCCCACTTGGCTCACCAAATTTTGTTCTTCTAGTTTGAAGCTTTCGTCTACAGTAGCAGTTTTTATATTTAGGTTTCCCTCTGTTCTCTCCTATATAGAGAGATGAATTTGGAACTTTAAATCCAACATGGTTTGTAGTAGCTCTTTGAAACTTCACAAAATAAAGGAGTTCTGAGTTTTGTCTCTGTGGTTTGTTTCCTCTTCAAGTAGCCCTAGGCACAGACTGTGGAAAACCACTTTCATTGAGAGGGGTTGCCACGCTTTTAAGAAATAACGAGTTTCCGAAATACCAGCAAATATTTTTTCACCCAATCTTGATGATACTTGTTGCTAATGATCAGTATACAAATCCCACTTGACTCACCAAATTTTGCTCTTCTAGGTTGAAGCGTTCGTCTACAGTAGCAGTTTTATATCTAGGTTACCCTCTGTTCTCTCGTATATAATATATATGAATTTGGAACTCTAAATCCAACATGGTTTGTAGTAGCTCTTTGAAACTTGACAAAATAAAGGAGTTCTCAGTTTTGTTTCTATGGTTTGTTTCCTCTTCAAGTAGCCCTAGGCACAGACTGTGGAAAAGCACTTTCATTGAGAGGGGTTGCCAAGCTTCTAAGAAATAACGAGTTTCCGAAATACCAGCAAATATTTTTTCAGCCAATCTTGATGATACTTGTTGCTGATGATCAGTACACAAATCCCACTTGGCTCACCAAATTCTGTTCTTCCAGGTTGAAGCGTTCACCTACAGTAGCAGTTTATATATTTAGGTTTCCCTCTGTTCTCTCATATATAGATAGATGAATTTGGAACTCTAAATCCAACATGGTTTTTAGTAGCTCTTTGAAACTTGACAAAATAAAGGAGTTCTCAGTTTTGTCTCTATGGTTTGTTTCCTATTCAAGTAGCCCTAGGCACAGACTGTGGAAAAGCACTTTCATTGAGAGGGGTATCCAAGCTTCTAAGAAATTACAAGTTTCCGAAATAGCAGCAAATATTTTTTCACCCAATCTTGATGATACTTGGTGGTAATGATCAGTACACAAATCCCACTTGGCTCACCAAATTTTGTTCTTCTACATTGAAGCGTTCGTCTACAGTAGCAGTTTTTATATTTAGGTTTCCCTCTGTTCTCTCCTATATAGATATATGAATTTGGAACTCTAAATCCAACATGGTTTGTAGTAGCTCTTTGAAACTTGACAAAATAAAGGAATTCTCAGTTTTGCCTCAATGGTTTGTTTCCTCCTCAAGTAGCCCTAGGCACAGACTGTGGAAAAGCACTTTCATTGAGAGTGGTCGCCAAGCTTCTAAGAAATTACAAGTTTCCGAAATAGCAGCAAATATTTTTTCACTCAATCTTGATGATACTTGGTGGTAATGATCAGTACACAAATCCCACTGGCTCACCAAATTTTGTTCTTCTAGTTTGAAGCTTTCGTCTACAGTAGCAGTTTTTATATTTAGGTTTCCCTCTGTTCTCTCCTATATAGATAGATGAATTTGGAACTTTAAATCCAACATGGTTTGTAGTAGCTCTTTGAAACTTCACAAAATAAAGGAGTTCTGAGTTTTGTCTCTGTGGTTTGTTTCCTCTTCAAGTAGCCCTAGGCACAGACTGTGGAAAAGCACTTTCATTGAGAGGGGTATCCAAGCTTCTAAGAAATTACAAGTTTCCGAAATACCAGCAAATATTTTTTCACCCAATCTTGATGATACTTGGTGGTAATGATCAGTACACAAATCCCACTTGGCTCACCAAATTTTGTTCTTCTACATTGAAGCGTTCGTCTACAGTAGCAGTTTTTATATTTAGGTTTCCCTCTGTTCTCTCCTATATAGATAGATGAATTTGGAACTCTAAATCCAACATGGTTTGTAGTAGCTCTTTCAAACTTGACAAAATAAAGGAGTTCTCAGTTTTGCCTCAATGGTTTGTTTCCTCCTCAAGTAGCCCTAGGCACAGACTGTGGAAAAGCACTTTCATTGAGAGTGGTCGCCAAGCTTCTAAGAAATTACAAGTTTCCGAAATACCAGCATACATTTTTTCACCCAATCTTGATGATACTTGTTGGTAATGATCAGTACACAAATCCCACTTGGCTCACCAAATTTTGTTCTTCTAGTTTGAAGCTTTCGTCTACAGAAGCAGTTTTTATATTTAGGTTTCCCTCTGTTCTCTCCTATATAGATAGATGAATTTGGAACTCTAAATCCAACATGGTTTGTAGTAGCTCTTTGAAACTTCACAAAATAAAGGAATTCTGAGTTTTATCTCTGTGGTTTGTTTCCTCTTCAAGTAGCCCTAGGCACAGACTGTGGAAAACCACTTTCATTGAGAGGGGTTGCGACGCTTCTAAGTAATAACGAGTTTCCGAAATACCAGCAAATATTTTTTCACCCAATCTCGATGATACTTGGTGGTAATGATCAGTACACAAATCCCACTTGGCTCACCAAATTTTGTTCTTCTACGTTGAAGAGTTCGTCTACAGTAGCAGTTTTTATATTTAGGTTTCCCTCTGTTCTCTCCTTTATAGATAGATGAATTTGGAACTCTAAATCCAACATGGTTTGTAGTAGCTCTTTGAAACTTGACAAAATAAAGGAGTTCTCAGTTTTGTCTCAATGGTTTGTTTCCTCCTCAAGTAGCCCTAGTCGCAGATGTGGAAAAGCACTTTCATTGAGAGTGGTTGCCAAGCTTCTAAGAAATTACAAGTTTCCGAAATACCAGCAAATATTTTTTCACCCAATCTTGATGATACTTGGTGGTAATGATCAGAACACAAATCCCACTTGGCTCACCAAATTTTGTTCTTCTAGTTTGAAGCTTTCGTCTACAGTAGCAGTTTTTATATTTAGGTTTCCCTCTGTTCTCTCCTATATAGATAGATGAATTTGGAACTTTAAATCCAACATGGTTTGTAGTAGCTCTTTGAAACTTCACAAAATAAAGGAGTTCTGAGTTTTGTCTCTGTGGTTTGTTTCCTCTTCAAGTAGCCCTAGGCACAGACTGAGGAAAACCACTTTCATTGAGAGGGGTTGCCACGCTTCTAAGAAATAACGAGTTTCCGAAATACCAGCAAATATTTTTTCACCCACTCTTGATGATACTTGTTGCTAACGATCAGTACACAATTCCCACTTGGCTCACCAAATTTTGTTCTTCTAGGTTGAAGCGTTCGTCTACAGAGGCAGTTTTTATATTTAGGTTTCTCTCTGTTCTCTCCTATATAGATAGATGAATTTGGAACTCTAAATCCAACATGGTTTGTAGTAGCTCTTCGAAACTTGACAAAATAAAGGAGTTCTCAGTTTGGTCCCTATGGTTTGTTTCGTCTTCAAGTAGCCCAAGGCACAGACTGTGGAAGCACTTTCATTGAGATGGGTTGCCAAGCTTCTAAAAATATCGATTTTCCAAAATACTAGCAAATATTTTTTCACCCAGTCTTGATGATACTTTGTGGTAATGATCAGTACACCAATCCCACTTGGCTCACCAAATTTTGTTCTTCTAGGTTGAAGCGTTCGTATACAGTAGCAGTTTTTATATTTAGTTTTTCCTCTGTTCTCTCCTGTATAGATAGATGAATTTGGAACTCTAAATCCAACATGGTTTGTACTAGCTCTTTGAAACTTGAAAAATAAAAGCGTTCTCAGTTTTGTCTCTATGGATTGTTTCCTCTTCTCTTAGCCCTAGGCACAGACTGTGGAAAATCACTTTCATTGTGAGGGGTTGGCAAGCTTCTAAGAAATAACGAGTTTCCGAAATACCAGCAAATATTTTTTCACCCAATCTTGATGATACTTGTTGCTAATGATCAGTACACAAATCCCACTTGGCTCACCAAATTTTGTTCTTCTAGTTTGAAGCTTTCGTCTACAGTAGCAGTTTTTATATTTAGGTTTCCCTCTGTTCTCTCCTATATAGATGGATGAATTTGGAACTCTAAATCCAACATGTTTTGTAGTAGCTCTTTGAAACTTCACAAAATAAAGGAATTCTGAGTTTTATCTCTGTGGTTTGTTTCCTCTTCAAGTAGCCCTAGGCACAGACTGTGGAAAACCACTTTCATTGAGAGGGGTTGCCACGCTTCTAAGAAATAACGAGTTTCCGAAATACCAGCAAATATTTTTTCACCCAATCTTGATGATACTTGTTGGTAATGATCAGTACACAAATCCCACTTGGCTCACCAAATTGTGTTCTTCTAGGTTGAAGCGTTCGCCTACAGTAGCAGTTTTTATATTTAGGTTTCCCTCTGTTCTCTCCTATATAGATATATGAATTTGGAACTCAAAATCCAACATGGTTTCTTGTAGCTCTTTGAAACTTGACAAAATAAAGGAATTCTCAGTTTTGTCTCTATGGTTTGTTTCCTCTTCAAGTAGCCCTAGGCACAGACTGTGGAAAAGTACTTTCATTGAGAGAGTTTGCCAAGCTTCTAAGAAATTACAAGTTTCCGAAATACCAGCAAATATTTTTTCACCCAATCTTGATGATACTTGGTGGTAATGATCAGTACACAGATCCCACTTGGCTCACCAAATTTTGTTCTTCTAGGTTGAAGCGTTCGTCTACAGTAGCAGTTTTTATACTTAGGTTTCACTCTGTTCTCTCCTATATAGATAGATGAATTTGGAACTCTAAATCCAACATGGATTGTAGTAGCTCTTTGAAACTTGACAAAATAAAGGAGTTCTCAGTTTTGTCTCTATGGTTTGTTTCCTCTTCAAGTAGCCCTAGGCACAGACTATGGAAAAGCACTTTCATTGGGAGGAGTTTCCAAGCTTCTAAGAAATGACGAGTTTCCGAAATACCAGCAAGTATTTTTTCACCCAATCTTGATGATACTTGGTGGTAATGATGAGTACACAAATCCCACTTGGCTCACCAAATTTTGTTCTTCTAGGTTGAAGCGTTCGTCTACAATAGCAGTTTTTATATTTAGGTTTCACTCTGATCTCTTATATATAGATAGATGAATGTGGAACTCTAAATCCAACATGGATTGTAGTAGCTCTTTGAAACTTGACAAAATAAAAGAGTTCTCAGTTTTGTCTCTATGGTTTTTTCCTCTTTAAGTAGCCCTAGGCACAGACTGTGGAAAAGCACTTTCATTGAGAAGGGTTGCCAAGCTTCTAAGAAATAACGAGTTTCCGAAATACCAGCAAATATTTTTTCACCCAATCTTGATGATACTTGTTGCTAATGATCAGTACACAAATCCCACTTGGCTCAACAAATTTTGTTCTTCTAGGTTGAAGCGTTCGTCTACAGTAGCAGTTTTTATATTTAGGTTTCTCTCCGTTCTCTAATATATAGTTAGATGAATGTGGAACTCTAAATCCAACATGGATTGTAGTAGCTCTTTGAAACTTGACAAAATAAAGTAGTTCTCAGTTTTGTCTCTATGGTTTGTTTCGTCTTCAAGTAGCCCTAGGCACAGACTGTGGAAGCACTTTCATTGAGATGGGTTGCCAAGCTTCTAAGAAATAACGAGTTTCCAAAATACCAGCAAATATTTTTTCACCCAGTCTTGATGATACTTTGTGGTAATGATCAGTACACAAATCCCACTTGGCTCACCAAATTTTGTTTTTCCAGGTTGAAGCGTTCGCTACAGTAATAGTTTTTATATTTAGGTTTCCCTCTGTTCCCTCCTGTATAGATAGATGAATTTGGAACTGTAAATCCAACATGGTATTTAGTAGCTCTTTGAAACTTGACAAAATAAAGGCGTTCTCAGTTTTGTCTCTATGGATTGTTTCCGCTTCTATTAGCCCTAGGCACACACTGTGGAAAAGCACTTTCATTGAGAGGGGTTGCAAAGCTTCTAAGAAATAACGAGTTTCCGAAATACCAGCAAATATTCTTTTCACCCAATCTTGATGATAATTGGTGGTAATGATCAGTACACAGATCCCACTTGGTCACCAAATATTATTCTTCTAGGTTGAAGCGTTCGTCTACAGTAGCCGTTTTTATATTTAGGTTTCCCTCTGTTCTCTCATATATCGATAGATGAATTTGGAACTCTAAATCCAACATGATTTGTAGTAGCTCTTTGAAACTTGACAAAATAAAGGAGTTCTGAGTTTTGTCTCTATGGTTTGTTTCCTCTTCAAGTAGCCCTTGTCACAGACTGTGGAAAAGCACTTTCATTGAGAGGGGTTGCCAAGCTTCTAAGAAATAACGAGTTTCCGAAATACCAGCAAATATTTTTTCACCCAATCTTGATGATACTTGTTGCTAATGATCAGTACACAAATCCCACTTGGCTCACCAAATTTTAATCTTCTAGGTTGAAGCGTTCATCTACAGTAGCAGGTTTTATATTTAGGTTTCTCTCTGTTCTCTCCTATATAGTTAGATGAATGTGGAACTCTAAATCCAACATGGATTGTAGTAGCTCTTTGAAACTTGACAAAATAAAGGAGATCTCAGTTTTGTCTCTATGGTTTGTTTCCTCTTCAAGTAGCCCTAGGCATCGACTGTGGAAAACTACTTTCATTGAGAGGTGTTGCCAAGCTTCTAAGAAATAACGAGTTTCCGAAATACCAGCAAATATTTTTTCACCCAATCTTGATGATACTTGTTGCTAATGATCAGTACACAAATCCCACTTGGCTGCCCAAATTTTGTTCTTCTAGGTTGAAGCGTTCGTCTACAGTAGCAGTTTTTATATTTAGGTTTCTCTCTGTTCTCTCCTATATAGATAGATGAATTTGGAAATCTAAATCCAACATGGATTGTAGTAGCTCTTTGAAACTTGACAAAATAAAGGAGATCTCAGTTTTGTCTCTATGGTTTGTTTCCTCTTCAAGTAGCCCTAGGCATCGACTGTGGAAAACTACTTTCATTGAGAGGTGTTGCCAAGCTTCTAAGAAATAACGAGTTTCCGAAATACCAGCAAATACTATTTCACCCAATCTTGATGATACTTGGTGGTATTGATCAGTACACAGATCCCACTTGTCTCACCAAATTTTGTTCTTCTAGGTTGAAGCGTTTGTCTACAGTAGCCGTTTTTATATTTAGGTTTCATTCTGTTCTCTCATATATAGATAGATGAATTTGGAACTCCCAATCCAACTTGGTTTGTAGTAGCTCATTGAAACTTGACAAAATAAAGGAGTTCTGAGTTTTGTCTCTATGGTTTGTTTCCTCTTCAAGTAGCCCTAGGCGCAGACATTGGAAAAGCACTTTCATTGAGAGCGGTGGCCAAGCTTCTAAGAAATTACGAGTTTCCGAAGTACCAGCAAATATTTTTTCACCCAATGTTGATGATACTGGTTGCTAATGATCATTACACAAATCCCACTTGGCTCACCAAATTGTGTTCTTCTAGGTTGAAGCGTTCGCCTATAGTAGAAGTTTTTATATTTATGTTTCCCTCTGTTCTCTCCTGTATAGATAGATGAATTTGGAACTCTAAATCCAACATGGTTTGTAGTAGCTCTTTGAATCTTGACAAAAAAAAGGAGTTGTCAGTTTTGTCTCTACGGTTTGTTTCCACTTCAAGTAGCCCTAGGCACAGACTGTAGAAAACCACTTTCATTGAGAGGGGTTGCCAAGCTTCTAAGAAATAACGAGTTTCCGAAATACCACCAAATATTTTTTCACCCAATCTTGATGATACTTGGTGGTAATGATCAGTACACAGTACCCACTTGGCTCACCAAATTTTGTTCTTCTAGGTTGAAGCGTTCGTCTACAGTAGCCGTTTTTATATTTAGGTTTCTCTCTGTTCTCTCATATATAGATAGATGAATTTGGAACTCTAAATCCAACATGTTTTGTAGTAGCTCTTTGAAACTTGACAAAATAAAGGAGTTCTGAGTTTTGTCTCTATGGTTTGTTTCCTCTTCAAGTAGCCCTAGGCGCAGACTGTGGAAAAGCACTTTCATTAAGAGGGGTTGCCAAGCTTCTAAAAAATAACGAGTTTCCGAAGTACCAGCAAATATTTTTTCACCCAATCTTGATGATACTTGTTGCTAATGATCAGTACACAAATCCCACTTGGCTCACCATATTTTGTTCTTCTAGGTTGAAGCGTTCGTCTACAGTAGCAGTTTTTATATTTAGGTTTCCCTCTGCTCTCTCCTGTATAGATAGATGAATTTGGAACTCTAAATCCAACATGGTTTGTAGTAGCTCTTTGAAACTTGACAAAATAAAGGAGTTCTCAGTTTTGTCTCTATGGATTGTTTCCTCTTCAATTAGCACTAGGCACAGACTGTGGAAAAACACTTTCATTGAGAGGGGTTGCCAAGCTTCTAAGAAATTACGAGTTTCCGAAATACCAGCAAATATTTTTTAACCCAATCTTGATGATACTTGGTGGTAATGATCAGTACACAGATCCCACTTGGCTCACCAAATTTTGTTCTTCTTTGTCGAAGCGTTCGTCTACAGTAGCAGTTTTTATATTTAGGTTTCACTCTGTTCTCTCATATATAGATAGATGAATTTGGAACTCTAAATCCAACATGGTTTATAGTAGCTCTTTGAAACATGACAAAATAAAGGAGTTCTCAGTTTTGTCTCTATGGTTGTTTCCTCTTCAAGTAGCCCTAGGCACAGACTGTGGAAAAGCACTTTCATTGAGAGGGGTTGCCAAGCTTCTAAGAAATAATGAGTTTCCGAAATACCAGCAAATATTTTTTCACCCAATCTTGATGATACCTGTTGATAATGATCAGTACACAGATCCCACTTGGCTCACCAAATTTTGTTCTTCTAGGTTGAAGCGTTCGTCTACAGTAGCAGTTTTTATATTTAGGTTTCGCACTATTCTCTCCTGTATACATAGATGAATTTGGAACTCTAAATCCAACATGGTTTGTAGTAGCTCTTTGAAACTTGTCAAAATAACGGAGTTCTCAGTTTTGTCTCTATGGATTGTTTCCTCTTCAATTAGCCCTAGGCACAGACTGTGGAAAAGCACTTTCATTGAGAGGTGTTGCCAAGCATCTAAGAAATAACGAGTTTCCGAAATACCAGCAAATATTTTTTCACCCAATCTTGATGATACTTGTTGCTAATGATCAGTACACAAATCCCACTTGGCTCACCAAATTTTGTTCTTCTAGGTTGAAGCGTTCGTCTACAGTAGCAGTTTTTATATTTAGGTTTCTCTCTGTTCTCTCCTATACAGATAGATGAATTTGGAACTTTAAATCCAACATGGATTGTAGTAGCTCTTTGAAACTTGACAAAATATAGGAGGTCTCAGTTTTGTCTCTATGGTTTGTTTCCTCTTCAAGTAGCCCTAGGCACAGACTGTGGAAAAGCACTTTCATTGAGAGGGGTTGCCAAGCTTCTAAGAAATAACGAGTTTCCGAAATACCAGCAAATATTTTTTCACCCAATCTTGATGATACTTGGTGGAAATGATCAGTACACAGATCCCACTTGGCTCACCAAATTTTGCTCTTCTAGGTTGAAGCGTTCGTCTACAGTAGCAGTTTTTATATTTAGGTTTCACTCTGTTCTCTCATATATAGATAGATGAATTTGGAACTCTAAATCCAACATGGTTTGTAGTAGCTCTTTGAAACTTCACAAAATAAAGAATTCTGAGTTTTGTCTCTATGGTTTGTTTCATCTTCAAGTATCCCTAGGCACAGACTGTGGAAAACCACTTTCATTGAGAGGGGTTGCCAAGCTTCTAAGAAATAACGAGTTTCCGAAATGTCAGCAAATATTTTTTCACCCAATCTTGATGATACTTGGTGGTAATGATCAGTACACAGTACCCACTTGGCTCACCAAATTTTGTTCTTCTAGGTTGAAGCGTTCGTCTACTGTAGCAGTTTTTATATTTAGGTTTCTCTCTGTTCTCTCCTATATAGATAGATGAATTTGGAACTCTAAATCCAACATGGATTGTAGTAGCTCTTTGAAACTTGACAAAATAAAGGGGTTCTCAGTTTTGTCTCTATTGTTTGTTTCCTCTTCAAGTATCCCTAGGCACAGACTGTGGAAAAGCACTTTCATTGAGATGGGTTGCCAAGTTTCTAAGAAATAACGAGTTTCCAAAATACCAGCAAATGATTTTTCACCCAATCTTGATGATACTTGGTGGTAATGATCAGTACACAGATCCCATTTGGCTCACCAAATTTTGTTCTAGGTTGAAGCGTTCGTCTACAGTAGCAGTTTTTATATTTAGGTTTCACTCTGTTCTCTCATATATAGATTGATGAATTTGGAACTCTAAATCCAACATGGTTTGTAGTAGCTCTTTGAAACTTGACAAAATAAAGGAGTTCTGAGTTTTGTCTCTATGGTTTGTTTCCCCTTCGAAAGGCCTAGGCACAGACTGTGGAAAAGAACTTTAATTGAGAAGGGTTGCCAAGCTTCTAAGAAATAACGAGTTTTCGAAGTACCAGCAAATATTTTTTCACCCAATCTTGATGATACTTGTTGCTAATGATCAGTACACAGATCCCACTTGGCTCACCAAATTTTGTTCTTCTAGGTTGAAGCGTTCGTCAACAGTAGCAGTTTTTATATTTAGGTTTCCCTCTGTTCTCTCCTGTATAGATAGATGAATTTGCAACTCTAAATCCAACATGGATTGTAGTAGCTCTTTGAAACTTGAAAAAATAAAGGAGTTCTCAGTTTTGTCTCTATGGTTTGTTTCCTCTTCAAGTAGCACTAGGCACACACTGTGGAAAAGCACTTTCATTGAGAGGGGTTGCCAAGCTTCTAAGAAATAACGAGTTTCTGAAATACCAGCAAATATTTTTTCACCCAATCTTGATGATACTTGGTTGGAATGATCAGTACCCAGATCCCACTTGGCTCACCAAATTTTGTTCTTCTAGTTTAAAGCGTTCGTCTACAGTAGTCGTTTTTATATTTAGGTTTCACTCTGTTCTCTCATATATAGATAGATGAATTTGGAACTCTAAATCCAACATGGTTTGTAGTAGCTCTTTGAAACTTGACAAAATAAAGGAGTTCTGAGTTTTATCTATGTGGTTTGTTTCCTCTTCAAGTAGCCCTAGGCACAGACTCTGGAAAAGCACTTTCATTGAGAGGGGTTGCCAAGCTTCTAAGAAATAACGAGTTTCCGAAGTACCAGCAAATATTTTTTCACCCAATCTTGATGATACTTGGTGGTAATGATCAGTACACAGATCCCACTTGGCTCACCAAATTTTGTTCTTCTAGGTTGAAGCGTTCGTCTACAGTAGCCGTTTTTATATTTAGGTTTCCCTCTGTTCTCTCCTGTATAGATAGATGAATTTGGAACTCTAAATCCAACATTGTTTGTAGTAGCTCTTTGAAACTTGACAAAATAAAGGAGTTCTCAGTTTTCTCTCTATGGATTGTTTCCTCTTCAATTAGCACTAGGCACACACTGTGGAAAAGCACTTTCATTGAGAGGGGTTGCCATGCTTCTAAGAAATAACGAGTTTCTGAAATACCAGCAAATATTTTTTCACCCAATCTTAATGATACTTGTTGCTAATGATCAGTACACAAATCCCACTTGGCTCACCAAATTGTGTTCTGCTAGGTTGAAGCTTTCGCCTACAGTAGCAGTTTTTATATTTAGGTTTCCCTCTGTTCTCTCCTATATAGATATATGAATTTGAAACTCTAAATCCAACATGGTTTTGTAGTAGCTCTTTGAAACTTGACAAAATAAAGGAGTTCTCAGTTTTGTCTCTATGGTTTGTTTCCTCTTCAAGTAGCCCTAGGCACAGACTGTGGAAAAGCACTTTCATTGAGAGTTTGCCGATCTTCTAAGAAATTACAAGTTTCCGAAATACCACCAAATATTTTTTCACCCAATCTTGATGATACTTGGTGGTAATGATCAGTACCCAAATCCCAATTGGCTCACCAAATTTTGATCTTCTATGTTGAAGCGTTCGTCTACTGTAGCAGTTTTTATATTTAGGTTTCTCTCTGTTCTCTCCTATATAGAAAGATGAATTTGGAACTCTAAATCCAACATGGATTGTAGTAGCTCTTTGAAACTTGACAAAATAAAGGAGTTCTCAGTTTTGTCTCTATGGTTTGTTTCCTCTTCAAGTATCCCTACGCACAGACTGTTGAAAAGCACTTTCATTGAGAGGGGTTGTCAAGCTTTTAAGAAATAACGAGTTTCCAAAATACCAGCAAATATTTTTTACCCAAACTTGATGATACATGTTGCTAATGATCAGTACACAGATCCCACTTGGCTCACCAAATTATGTTCTTGTAGGTTGAAGCTTTCGCCTACAGTAGCAGTTTTTATATTTAGGTTTCCCTCTGTTCTCTCCTATATAGATATATGAATTTGAAACTCTAAATCCAACATGGTTTGTAGTAGCTCTTTGAAACTTGACAAAATAAAGGAGTTCTCAGTTTTGTCTCTATGGTTTGTTTCCTCTTCAAGTAGCACTAGGCACACACTGTGGAAAAGCACTTTCATTGAGAGGGGTTGCCAAGCTTCTAAGAAATAACGAGTTTCCGAAATACCAGCAAATATTTTTTCACCCAATCTTGATGATACTTGTTGCTAATGATCAGTACACAATCCCACTTGGCTCACCAAATTTTGTTCTTCTAGGTTGAAGCGTTCGTCTACAGTAGCAGTTTTTATATTTAGGTTTCACTCTGTTCTCTCATATATAGATAGATGAATTTGGAACTCTAAATCCAACATGGTTTGTAGTAGCTCTATGAAACTTGACAAAATAAAGGAGTTCTGAGATTTGTCTCTATGGTTTGTTTCCTCTTCAAGTAGCCCTAGGCACAGACTGTGGAAAACCACTTTCATTGAGAGGTGTTGCCAAGCTTCTAAGAAATAACCAGTTTCCGAAATACCAGCAAATATTTTTTCACCCAATCTTGATGATACTTGGTTGGAATGATCAGTACACAGATCCCACTTGGCTCACCAAATTTTGTTCTTCTAGTTTGAAGCGTTCGTCTACAGTAGCAGTTTTTATATTTAGGTTTCACACTGTTCTCTCATATATAGATAGATGAATTTGGAACTCTAAATCCAACATGGTTTGTAGTAGCTCTTTGAAACTTGACAAAATAAAGGAGTTCTCAGTTTTGTCTCTATGGTTTGTTTCCTCTTCAAGAGGCCTAGGCACAGACTGTGGTAAAGCACTTTAATTGAGAGGGGTTGCCAAGCTTCTGAGAAATAACGAGTTTCCGAAATACCAGCAAATATTTTTTCACCCAAACTTGATGATACATGTTGCTAATGATCAGTACACAGATCCCACTTGGCTCACCAAATTATGTTCTTCTAGGTTGAAGCGTTCGTCTACAGTAGCAGTTTTTATATTTAGGTTTCCCTCTGTTCTCTCCTGTATAGATAGATGAATTTGGAACTCTAAATCCAACATGGTTTGTAGTAGCTCTTTGAAACTTGACAAAATAAAGGAGTTCTCAGTTTTGTCTCTATGGATTGTTTCCTCTTCAGTTAGCACTAGGCACACACTGTGAAAAGCACTTTCATTGAGAGGGGTTGCCAAGCTTCTAAGAAATAACGAGTTTCTGAAATACCAGCAAATATTTTTTCACCCAATCTTGATGATACTTGTTGCTAATGATCAGTACAGAAATCCCACTTGGCTCACCAAATTGTGTTCTGCTATGTTGAAGCGTTCGCCTACAGTAGCAGTTTTTATATTTGGGTTTCCCTCTGTTCTCTCCTATATAGATATATGAATTTGGAACTCTAAATCCAACATGGTTTGTAGTAGCTCTTTGAAACTTGACAAAATGAAGGAGTTCTCAGTTTTGTCTCTATGGATTGTTTCCTCTTCAAGTAGCCCTAGGCACAGACTGTGGAAAAGCACTTTCATTGAGAGAGTTTGCCAAGCTTCTAAGAAATTACATGTTTCTGAAATACCAGCAAATATTTTTTCACCCAATCTTGATGATACTTGGTGTTAATGATTAGTACACAAGTCCCAATTGGCTCACCAAATTTTGTTCTTCTAGGTTGAAGCGTTCGTGTACTGTAGCAGTTTTCATATTTAGGTTTCTCTCTGTTCTCTCCTATATAGATAGATGAATTTGGAACTCTAAATCCAACATGGTTTGTAGTAGCTCTTTGAAACTTGACAAAATAAAGGAGTTCTCAGTTTTGTCTCTATGGTTTGTTTCCTCTTCAAGTATCCCTACGCACAGACTGTGGAAAAGCACTTTCATTGAGAGGGGTTGTCAAGCTTTTAAGAAATAACGAGTTTCCAAAATACCAGCAAATATTTTTCACCCAATCTTGATGATACTTGGTGGTAATGATCAGTACACAGATCCCACTTGGCTCACCAAATTTTGTTCTTCTAGGTTGAAGCGTTCGTCTACAGTAGCAGTTTTTATATTTAGGTTTCCCTCTGTTCTCTCCTGTATAGATAGATGAAATTGGAACTCTAAATCCAACATTGTTTGTAGTAGCTCTTTGAAACTTGACAAAATAAAGGAGTTCTCAGTTTTCTCTCTATAGATTGTTTCCTCTTCAATTAGCTCTAGGCACACACTGTGGAAAAGCACTTTCATTGAGAGGGGTTGCCAAGCTTCTAAGAAATAACGAGTTTCTGAAAAGCAGCAAATATTTTTTCACCCAATCTTGATGATACTTGTTGCTAATGATCAGTACACAAATCCCACTTGGCTCACCAAATTGTGTTCTGCTAGGTTGAAGCGTTCTCCTACAGTAGCAGTTTTTATATTTAGGTTTCCCTCTGTTCTCTCCTATATAGATATATGAATTTGGAACTCTAAATCCAACATGGTTTGTAGTAGCTCTTTGAAACTTGACAAAATAAAGGAGTTCTCAGTTTTGTCTCTATGGTTTGTTTCCTCTTCAAGTAGCCCTAGGCACAGACTGTGGAAAAGCATTTTCATTGAGAGAGTTTGCCGAGCTTCTAAGAAATTACAAGTTTCCGAAATACCAGCAAATATTTTTTCACCCAATCTTGATGATACTTGGTAGTAATGATCAGTACACAAATCCCAATTGGCTCACCAAATTTTGTTCTTCTAGGTTGAAGCGTTCGTCTACTGTAGCAGTTTTTATATTTAGGTTTCTCTCTGTTCTCTCCTATATAGATAGATGAATTTGGAACTCTAAATCCAACATGGATTGTAGTAGCTCTTTGAAACTTGACAAAATAAAGGAGTTCTCAGTTTTGTATCTATGGTTTGTTTCCTCTTCAAGTATCCCTACGCACAGACTGTGGAAAAGCACTTTCATTGAGAGGGGTTGTCAAGCTTTTAAGAAATAACGATTTTCCAAAATACCAGCAAATATTTTTTCACCCAATCTTGATGATACTTGGTGGTAATGATCAGTATACAGATCCCACTTGGCTCACCAAATTTTCTTCTTCTAGGTTGAAGCGTTCGTCTACAGTAGCAGTTTTTATATTTAGGTTTCACACTGTTCTCTCATATATAGATAGATGAATTTGGAACTCTAAATCCAACATGGTTTGTAGTAGCTCTTTGAAACTTGACAAAATAAAGGAGTTCTCAGTTTTGTCTCTATGGTTTGTTTCCTCTTCAATTATCCCTACGCACAGACTGTGGAAAAGCACTTTCATTGAGAGTGGTTGTCAAGCTTTTAAGAAATAACGAGTTTCCAAAATACCAGCAAATATTTTTTCACCCAATCTTGATGATACTTGGTGGTAATGATCAGTACACAGATCCCACTTGGCTCACCAAATTTTCTTCTTCTAGGTTGAAGCGTTCGTTTACAGTAGCAGTTTTTATATTTAGGTTTCACACTGTTCTCTCATATATAGATAGATGAATTTGGAACTCTAAATCCAACATGGTTTGTAGTAGCTCTTTGAAACTTGACAAAATAAAGGAGTTCTCAGTTTTGTCTCTATGGTTTGTTTCCTCTTCAAGAGGCCTAGGCACAGACTGTGGAAAAGCACTTTAATTGAGAGGGGTTGCCAAGCTTCTGAGAAATAACGAGTTTCCGAAATACCAGCAAATATTTTTTCACCCAAACTTGATGATACATGTTGCTAATGATCAGTACACAGATCCCACTTGGCTCACCAAATTATGTTCTTCTAGGTTGAAGCGTTCGTCTACAGTAGCAGTTTTTATATTTAGGTTTCCCTCTGTTCTCTCCTGTATAGATAGATGAATTTGGAACTCTAAATCCAACATGGTTTGTAGTAGCTCTTTGAAACTTGACAAAATAAAGGAGTTCTCAGTTTTGTCTCTATGGATTGTTTCCTCTTCAGTTAGCACTAGGCACACACTGTGGAAAAGCACTTTCATTGAGAGGGGTTGCCAAGCTTCTAAGAAATAACGAGTTTCTGAAATACCAGCAAATATTTTTTCACCCAATCTTGATGATACTTGTTGCTAATGATCAGTACAGAAATCCCACTTGGCTCACCAAATTGTGTTCTGCTATGTTGAAGCGTTCGCCTACAGTAGCAGTTTTTATATTTGGGTTTCCCTCTGTTCTCTCCTATATAGATATATGAATTTGGAACTCTAAATCCAACATGGTTTGTAGTAGCTCTTTGAAACTTGACAAAATGAAGGAGTTCTCAGTTTTGTCTCTATGGATTGTTTCCTCTTCAAGTAGCCCTAGGCACAGACTGTGGAAAAGCACTTTCATTGAGAGAGTTTGCCAAGCTTCTAAGAAATTACATGTTTCTGAAATACCAGCAAATATTTTTTCACCCAATCTTGATGATACTTGGTGTTAATGATTAGTACACAAGTCCCAATTGGCTCACCAAATTTTGTTCTTCTAGGTTGAAGCGTTCGTGTACTGTAGCAGTTTTCATATTTAGGTTTCTCTCTGTTCTCTCCTATATAGATAGATGAATTTGGAACTCTAAATCCAACATGGTTTGTAGTAGCTCTTTGAAACTTGACAAAATAAAGGAGTTCTCAGTTTTGTCTCTATGGTTTGTTTCCTCTTCAAGTATCCCTACGCACAGACTGTGGAAAAGCACTTTCATTGAGAGGGGTTGTCAAGCTTTTAAGAAATAACGAGTTTCCAAAATACCAGCAAATATTTTTCACCCAATCTTGATGATACTTGGTGGTAATGATCAGTACACAGATCCCACTTGGCTCACCAAATTTTGTTCTTCTAGGTTGAAGCGTTCGTCTACAGTAGCAGTTTTTATATTTAGGTTTCCCTCTGTTCTCTCCTGTATAGATAGATGAAATTGGAACTCTAAATCCAACATTGTTTGTAGTAGCTCTTTGAAACTTGACAAAATAAAGGAGTTCTCAGTTTTCTCTCTATAGATTGTTTCCTCTTCAATTAGCCCTAGGCACACACTGTGGAAAAGCACTTTCATTGAGAGGGGTTGCCAAGCTTCTAAGAAATAACGAGTTTCTGAAAAGCAGCAAATATTTTTTCACCCAATCTTGATGATACTTGTTGCTAATGATCAGTACACAAATCCCACTTGGCTCACCAAATTGTGTTCTGCTAGGTTGAAGCGTTCTCCTACAGTAGCAGTTTTTATATTTAGGTTTCCCTCTGTTCTCTCCTATATAGATATATGAATTTGGAACTCTAAATCCAACATGGTTTGTAGTAGCTCTTTGAAACTTGACAAAATAAAGGAGTTCTCAGTTTTGTCTCTATGGTTTGTTTCCTCTTCAAGTAGCCCTAGGCACAGACTGTGGAAAAGCATTTTCATTGAGAGAGTTTGCCGAGCTTCTAAGAAATTACAAGTTTCCGAAATACCAGCAAATATTTTTTCACCCAATCTTGATGATACTTGGTAGTAATGATCAGTACACAAATCCCAATTGGCTCACCAAATTTTGTTCTTCTAGGTTGAAGCGTTCGTCTACTGTAGCAGTTTTTATATTTAGGTTTCTCTCTGTTCTCTCCTATATAGATAGATGAATTTGGAACTCTAAATCCAACATGGATTGTAGTAGCTCTTTGAAACTTGACAAAATAAAGGAGTTCTCAGTTTTGTATCTATGGTTTGTTTCCTCTTCAAGTATCCCTACGCACAGACTGTGGAAAAGCACTTTCATTGAGAGGGGTTGTCAAGCTTTTAAGAAATAACGATTTTCCAAAATACCAGCAAATATTTTTTCACCCAATCTTGATGATACTTGGTGGTAATGATCAGTATACAGATCCCACTTGGCTCACCAAATTTTCTTCTTCTAGGTTGAAGCGTTCGTCTACAGTAGCAGTTTTTATATTTAGGTTTCACACTGTTCTCTCATATATAGATAGATGAATTTGGAACTCTAAATCCAACATGGTTTGTACTAGCTGTTTGAAACTTGACAAAATAACGGAATTCTCAGTTTGGTCTCTATGGTGTGTTTCCTCTTCAAGTAGCCCTATGCACAGACTGTGAAAAAGCACTTTCATTGAGAGGGGTTGCCAAGCTTCTAAGAAATTACGAGTTTCCGAAATACCAGCTAATATTTATTCACCCAATCTTGATGATACTTGGTGGTAATGATCAGCACACAAATCCCACTTGGCTCACCAAATTTTGTTCTTCTAGGTTGAAGCGTTCTTCTACAGTAGCAGTTTTTATATTTAGGTTTCCCTCTGTTCTCTCCTATATAGAAATATGAATTTGGAACTCTAAATCCAACATGGTTTGTAGTAGCTCTTTGAAACTTGACAAAATAAAGGAGTTCTCAGTTTTGTCTCTATGGTTTGTTTCCTCTTCAAGTAGCCCTAGGCGCAGACTGTGGAAAAGCACTTTCATTGAGAGGGGTTGCCAACTTCTAAGAAATAATGAGTTTCCGAAATACCAGCAAATATTTTTTCTCCCAATCTTGATGATACTTGGAGCTAACGATCAGTACACATTTCCCACTTGGCTCACCAAATTTTGTTCTTCTAGGTTGAAGCGTTCGTCTACAGTAGCAGTTTTTATATATAGGTTACCCTCTGTTCTCTCCTATATAGATAGATGAATTTGGAACTCTAAATCCAACATGGTTTGTAGTAGCTCTTTGAAACTTCACCAAATAAAGGAGTTCTCAGTTTTGTCTCTATGGTTTGCTTCCTCTTCATGTAGCCCTAGGCACAGACTGTGGAAAAGCACTTTCATTGAAAGGGTTTGCCAAGCTTCTAAGAAATTACGAGTTTCCGAAATACCAGCAAATATTTTTTCACCCAATCTTGATGATACTTGGTGTTAATGATCAGTACACAAATCCCACTTGGCTCACCAAATTTTGTTCTTCTAGGTTGAAGCGTTCGTCTACAGTAGCAGTTTTTATATTTAGGTTTTCCCCTGTTCTCTAATGTATAGATAGATGAATTTGGAACTCTAAATCCAACATGGTTTGTAGTAGCTCTTTGAAACTTGAAAAAATAACGGAGTTCTCAGTTTTGTCTCTGTGGTTTGTTTCCTCTTCAAGTAGCCCTAGGCACACACTGTGGAAAAGCACTTTCATTGAGAGATGTTGCCAAGCTTTTAAGAAAAAACGAGTTTCCGAAATACCAGCAAATATTTTTTCACCCAATCTTGATGATACTTGGTGGTAATGATCAGTACACAAATCCCACTTGGCTTACCAAATTTTGTTCTTCTAGGTTGAAGCGTTTGTCTACAGTAGCAATTTTTATATTTAGGTTTCACTCTGTTCTCTCATATATAGATAGATGAATTTGGAACTCTAAATCCAACATGGTTTGTAGTAGCTGTTTGAAACTTGACAAAATGAAGGAGTTCTCAGTTTTGTCTCTATGGTTTGTTTCCTCTTCAAGTAACCCTAGGCACAGACTGTGGAAAAGCACTTTCATTGAGAGGGGTTGCCAAGCTTCTAAGAAATTACGAGTTTCCGAAATACCAGCAAATATTTTTTCACCGAATCTTGATGATACTTGGTGGTAATGATCAGTACACAAATCCCACTTGGCTCAACAAATTTTGTTCTTCTAGGTTGAAGCGTTCGTCTACAGTAGCAGTTTTTATATTTATTTTTCCCTCTGTTCTCTCCTATATTGTTAGATGAATTTGGAACTCTAAATCCAACATGGTTTGTAGTAGCTCTTTGAAACTTGAAAAAATAACGGAGTTCTCAGTTTTGTCTCTATGGTTTGTTTCCTCTTCAAGTAGCCCTAGGCACACACTGTGGAAAGCACTTTCATTGAGATGGGTTGCCAAGCTTCTAAGAAATAACGAGTTTCCGAAATACCAGCAAATGTTTTTTCACACAATCTTGTTGATACTTGGTGGTAATGATCAGTACACAAATCCCACTTGGCTCACCAAATTTTGTTCTTCTAGGTTGAAGCGTACGTCTACAGTAGCAGTGTTTATATATAGGTTTCTCTCTGTTCTCTCCTATAAAGATAGATGAATTTCGAACTCTAAATCCAACATGGTTGGTAGTAGCTCTTTGAAACTTGACAAAATAAAGGAGGTCTCAGATTTGTCTCTATGGTTTGTTTCATCTTCAAGTAGCCCTAGGCACAGACTGTGGAAAAGCACTTTCATTGAGAGGGGTTGCCAACCTTCTAAGAAATAACGAGTTTCCGAAATACCAGCAAATATTTTTTCACCCAATCTTGATGATACTTGGTGGTAATGATCAGTACACAAATCCCACTTGGCTTACCAAATTTTGTTCTTCTAGGTTGAAGCGTTCTTCTACAGTAGCAGTTTTTATATTTAGGTTTCCGTCTGTTCTCTCATATATAGATAGATGAATTTGGAACTCTAAATCCAACATGGTTTGTAGTAGCTCTTTGAGACATGACAAAATAAAGGAGTTCTCAGATTTGTCTCCATGGTTTGTTTCCTCTTCAAGTAGCCCTAGGCACAGACTGTGGAAAAGCACTTTCAGTGAGAGGGGTTGCCAAGCTTCTAAGAAATAACGAGTTTCCAAAATACCAGCAAATATTTTTTTACCCAATCTTGATGATACTTCGTGGTAATGATCAGTACACAAATCCCACTTGGCTCACCAAATTTTGTTCTTCTAGGTTGAAGCATGCGTCTACAGTAGCAGTTTTTATATTTAGGTTTCCCTCTGTTCTCTCCTATATATATAGATGAATTTGGAACTCTAAATCCAACATGCTTTGTAGTAGCTCTTTGAAACTTGACAAAATAAAGGAGTTCTCAGTTTTGTCTCTATGGTTTGTTTCCTCTTAAAGTAGCCCTAGGCACAGACTGTGGAAAGCACTTTCATTGAGATGGGTTGCCAAGCTTCTAAGAAATAACGAGTTTCCGAAATACCAGCAAATATTTATTCACCCAATCTTGATGATCCTTGGTGGTAATGATCAGTACACAAATCCCACTTGGCTTACCAAATTTTGTTCTTCTAGTTTGAAGCGTTCGTCTACAGTAGCAGTTTTTATATTTAGGTTTCCCTCTGTTCTCTCCTATATAGAAAGATGAATTTGGAACTCTAAATCCAACATGGTTTGTAGTAGCTCTTTGAAACTTGAAAAAATAACGGAGTTCTCAGTTTTGTCTCTATGGTTTGTTTCCTCTTCAAGTAGCCCTAGGCACAGACTGAGGAAAAGCACTTTCATTGAGAGGGGTTGCCATCTTCTAAAAAATAACGAGTTTCCGAAATTCCAGCAAATATTTTTTCACCCAATCTTGATGATACATGGAGCTAAAGATCAGTACACATTTCCCACTTGGCTCACCAAATTTTGTTATTCTAGGTTGAAGCGTTCGTCTACAGTAGCAGTTTTTATATTTAGGTTACCCTCTGTTCTCTCCTATATAGATAGATGAATTTGGAACTCTAAATCCAACATGGTTTTTCGTAGCTCTTTGAAACATGACCAAATAAAGGAGTTCTCAGTTTTGTCTCTATGGTTTGCTTCCTCTTCATGTAGCCCTAGGCACAGACTGTGGAAAAGCAATTTCATTGAAAGGGGTTGCCAAGCTTCTAAGAAATTACGAGTTTCCGAAATACCAGCAAATATTTTTTCACCCAATCTTGATGATACTTGGTGGTAATGATCAGTACACAAATCCCACATGGCTCACTAAATTTTGTTCTTCTAGGTTGAACCGTTCGTCTACAGTAGCAGTTTTTATATTTAGGTTTCCCTCTTTTCTCTA
The DNA here is from genome assembly GCF_048772815.1 of Callospermophilus lateralis. Taxonomy (NCBI): domain Eukaryota; kingdom Metazoa; phylum Chordata; class Mammalia; order Rodentia; family Sciuridae; genus Callospermophilus; species Callospermophilus lateralis. The sequence goes on from NW_027514612.1 coordinate 40,435, forward strand.
ATATATAGATAGATGAATTTTTAACTCTAAATCCAACATGGTTTGTAGTAGCTCTTCGAAACTGACAAAATTAAGGAGTTCTCAGTTTTGTCTCTATGGTTTGTTTCCTCTTCAAGTAGCCCTAGGCACAGACTGTGGAAAAGCACTTTCATTGAGAGGGGTTGCCAAGGTTTAAGAAATAACGAGTTTCCGAAATACCAGCAAATATTTTTTCACCCAATCTTGATAATACTTGGTGGTAAGGATGAGTACACAAATCCCACTTGGCTCACCAAATTTTGTTCTTCTAGGTTGAAGCGTTCGTCTACAGTAGCAGTTTTTATATTTAGGTTTCACTCTGTTCTCTCATATATAGATAGATGAATTTGGAACTCTAAATCCAACATGGTTTGTAGTACCTGCTTGAAACTTGACAAAATAAAGGAGTTCTCAGTTTTGTCTCAATGGTTTGTTTCCTCTTCAAGTAGCCCTAGGCACAGACTGTGGAAAAGCACTTTCATTGAGAGGGGTTGCCAAGCTTCTAAGAAATAACGAGTTTCCGAAATACCAGCATATATTTTTTCACCCAATGTTGATGATACTTGGAGGTAATGATCAGTACACATTTCCAACTTGGCTCACCAAATTTTGTTCTTCTAGGTTGAAGCGTTCGTCTACAGTAGCAGTTTTTTATATTTATTTTTCCCTCTGTATTCTCCTATATTGATAGATCAATTTGGAACTCTAAATCCAACATGGTTTGTAGTAGCTCTTTGAAACTTGAAAAAATAACAGAGTTCTCAGTTTTGTCTCTATGGTTTGTTTCCCATTCAAGTAGCCCTAGGCACAGACTGTGGAAAGCACTTTCATTGAGAGGGGTTGCCAAGCTTCTAAGAAATAACGAGTTTCCTAAATACCAGCAAATACTTTTTCACCCAATCTTGATAATACTTGGTGGTAATGATCAGTAGACAAATCCTACTTGGCTCACCAAATTTTGTTCTTCTAAGTTGAAGCGTTCTTCTACAGTAGCAGGTTTTATATTTAGGTTTCCCTCTCTTCTCTCCCATATAGATAGATGAATTTGGAACTCTAAATCCAACAAGGTTTTTAGCAGCTCTTTGAAACTTGAAAAATTAACGGAGTTCTCAGTTTTTCTCTATGGTTTGTTCCACTTCAAGTAGCCCTAGGCACAGACTGTGGAAAGCACTTTCATTGAGATGGGTTGCCAAGCTTCTAAGAAATAACGAGTTTTCGAAATACCAGCAAATGTTTTTTCACACAATCTTGTTGATACTTGGTGGTAATGATCAGTACACAAATCCCACTTGGCTCACCAAATTTTGTTATTCTAGGTTGAAGCGTACGTCTACAGTAGCAGTGTTTATATATAGGTTTCTCTCTGTTCTCTCCTATATAGATAGATGAATTCGAACTCTAAATCCAACATGGTTGGTAGTAGCTCTTTGAAACTTGACAAAATAAAGGATTTCTCAGATTTGTCTCTATGGTTTGTTTCATCTTCAAGTAGCCCTAGGCACAGACTGTGGAAAAGCACTTTCATTGAGAGGGGTTGCCAACCTTCTAAGAAATAACGAGTTTCCGAAATACCAGCAAATATTTTTTCACCCAATCTTGATGATACTTGGTGGTAATGATCAGTACACAAATCCCACTTGGCTTACCAAATTTTGTTCTTCTAGGTTGAAGCGTTCTTCTACAGTAGCAGTTTTTATATTTAGGTTTCCGTCTGTTCTCTCATATATAGATAGATGAATTTGGAACTCTAAATCCAACATGGTTTGTAGTAGCTCTTTGAGACATGACAAAATAAAGGAGTTCTCAGATTTGTCTCCATGGTTTGTTTCCTCTTCAAGTAGCCCTAGGCACAGACTGTGGAAAAGCACTTTCATTGAGAGGGGTTGCCAAGCTTCTAAGAAATAACGAGTTTCCAAAATACCAGCAAATATTTTTTTACCCAATCTTGATGATACTTCGTGGTAATGATCAGTACACAAATCCCACTTGGCTCACCAAATTTTGTTCTTCTAGGTTGAAGCATGCGTCTACAGTAGCAGTTTTTATATTTAGGTTTCCCTCTGTTCTCTCCTATATATATAGAAGAATTTGGAACTCTAAATCCAACATGCTTTGTCGTAGCTCTTTGAAACTTGACAAAATAAAGGAGTTCTCAGTTTTGTCTCTACGGTTTGTTTCCTCTTAAAGTAGCCCTAGGCACAGACTGTGGAAAGCACTTTCATTGAGATGGGTTGCCAAGCTTCTAAGAAATAACGAGTTTCCGAAATACCAGCAAATATTTATTCACCCAATCTTGATGATCCTTGGTGGTAATGATCAGTACACAAATCCCACTTGGCTTACCAAATTTTGTTATTCTAGTTTGAAGCGTTCGTGTACAGTAGCAGTTTTTACATTTAGGTTTCCCTCTGTTCTCTCCTATATAGAAAGATGAATTTGGAACTCTAAATCCAACATGGTTTGTAGTAGCTCTTTGAAACTTGAAAAAATAACGGAGTTCTCAGTTTTGTCTCTATGGTTTGTTTCCTCTTCAAGTAGCCCTAGGTACACACTGTGGAAAAGCACTTTCATTGAGAGGGGTTGCCAAGCTTCTAAGAAAAAACGAGTTTCCGAAATACCAGCAAATATTTTTTCACCCAATCTTGATGATACTTTTTGGTAATGATCAGTACACAAATCCCACTTGGCTCACCAAATTTTGTTCTTCTAGGTTGAAGCGTTCGTCTACAGTAGCAGTTTTTATATTTAGGTTTCCCTCTGTTATCTCATACATAGATAGATGAATTTGGAACTCTAAATCCGACATGGTTTGTAGTAGCTCTTTGATACATGATAAAATAAAGAAGTTCTCAGTTTTGTCTCTATGGTTTGTTTCCTCTTCAAGTAGCCCTAGGCACAGATTGTGGAAAGCACTTTCATTGAGAGGGGTTGCCAAGCTTCTACGAAATAATGAGTTTCCGAAATACCAGCAAATATTTTTCACACAATCTTGATAATACTTGGTGGTAAAGATCAGTACACAAATCCCACTTGGCTCACCAAATTTTGTTCTTCTGGGTTGAAGCGTTCGTCTACAGTAGCAGTTTTTATATTTAGGTTTCCCTCTGTTCTCTCCCATATAGATAGATGAATTTGGAACTCTAAATCCAACATGGTTTGTAGTAGCTGTTTGAAACTTGACAAAATAAAGGAATTCTCAGTTTGGTCTCTATGGTGTGTTTCCTCTTCAAGTAGCCCTAGACACAGACTGTGGAAAAGCACTGTCATTGAGAGGGGTTGCCAAGCTTCTAAGAAATTACGAGTTTCCGAAATACCAGCTAATATTTATTCACCCAATCTTGATGATACTTGGTGGTAATGATCAGCACACAAATCCCACTTGGCTCACCAAATTTTGTTCTTCTAGGTTGAAGCGTTCGTCTACAGAAGCAGTTTTTATATTTAGGTTTCCCTCTGTTCTCTCTATATAGAAATATGAATTTGGAACTCTAAATCCAACATGGTTTGTAGTAGCTCTTTGAAACTTGACAAAATAAAGGAGTTCTCAGTTTTGTCTCTATGGTTTGTTTCCTCTTCAAGTAGCCCTAGGCGCAGACTGTGGAAAAGCACTTTCATTGAGAGGGGTTGCCAACTTCTAAGAAATAATGAGTTTCCGAAATACCAGCAAATATTTTTTCACCCAATCTTGATGATACTTGGAGCTAACGATCAGTACACATTTCCCACTTGGCTCACCAAATTTTGTTCTTCTAGGTTGAAGCGTTCGTCTACAGTAGCAGTTTTTATATATAGGTTACCCTCTGTTCTCTCCTATATAGATAGATGAATTTGGAACTCTAAATCCAACATGGTTTGTAGTAGCTCTTTGAAACTTCACCAAATAAAGGAGTTCTCAGTTTTGTCTCTATGGTTTGCTTCCTCTTCATGTAGCCCTAGGCACAGACTGTGGAAAAGCACTTTCATTGAAAGGGTTTGCCAAGCTTCTAAGAAATTACGAGTTTCCGAAATACCAGCAAATATTTTTTCACCCAATCTTGATGATACTTGGTGTTAATGATCAGTACACAAATCCCACTTGGCTCTCCAAATTTTGTTCTTCTAGGTTGAAGCGTTCGTCTACAGTAGCAGTTTTTATATTTAGGTTTCCCCCTGTTCTCTAATGTATAGATAGATGAATTTGGAACTCTAAATCCAACATGGTTTGTAGTAGCTCTTTGAAACTTGAAAAAGTAACGGAGTTCTCAGTTTTGTCTCTATGGTTTGTTTCCTCTTCAAGTAGCCCTAGGCACACACTGTGGAAAAGCACTTTCATTGAGAGATGTTGCCAATCTTCTAAGAAAAAACGAGTTTCCGAAATACCCCCAAATATTTTTTCACGAAATCGTGATGATACTTGGTGGTAATGATCAGTACACAAATCCCACTTGGCTCACCAAATTTTGTTCTTCTAGGTTGAAGCGTTCGTCTACAGTAGCAGTTTTTATATTTAGGTTTCCCTCTGTTCTCTCCTATATAGATAGATGAATTTGGAACTCTAAATCCAACATGGTTTGTAGTAGCTGTTTGAAACTTGACAAAATAAAGGAGTTCTCAGTTTTGTCTCTATGGTTTGTTTCCTCTTCAAGTAGCCCTAGGCACAGACTGTGGAAAAGCACTTTCATTGAGAAGGGTTGCCAAGCTTCTAAGAAATAACGAGTTTCCGAAAAACCAGCAAATAATTTTTCACCCAATCTTGATGATACTTGGAGGTAATGATCAGTACACAAGTCCCACTTGGCTCACCAAATTTTGTTCTTCTAGGTTGAAGCGTTCGTCTACAGTAGCAGTTTTTATGTTTAGGTTTCCCTCTGTTATCTCATATATAGATAGATGAATTTGGAACTCTAAATCCGACATGCTTTGTAGTAGCTCTTTGAGACATGACAAAATAAAGAAGTTCTCAGTTTTGTCTCTATGGTTTGTTTCCTCTTCAAGTAGCCCTAGGCAAACACTGTGGAAAAGCACTTTCATTGAGATGGGTTGCCAAGCTTCTAAGAAATAACGAGTTTCCGAAATACCAGCAAATATTTTTTCACCCAATCTTGATGATACTTGGTGGTAATGATCAGTACACAAATATAACTTGGCTCACCAAATTTTGTTCTTCTAGGTTGAAGCGTTCGTCTACAGTAGCAGTTTTTATATTTAGGTTTCCCTCGATTTTCTGATATATAGATAGATGAATTTGGAACTCTAAGTCCAACATGGTTTGTAGTAGCTCTTTGAGACATGACAAAATAAAGAAGTTCTCAGTTTTGTCTCTATGGTTTGTTTCCTCTTCAAGTAGCCCTAGGCAAACACTGTGGAAAAGCACTTTCATTGAGATGGGTTGCCAAGCTTCTAAGAAATAACGAGTTTTCGAAATACCAGCAAATATTTTTTCACCCAATCTTGATAATACTTGGTGGTAAAGATCAGTACACAAATCCCACTTGGCTCAAGAAATTTTGTTCTTCTGGGTTGAAGCGTTCGTCTACAGTAGCAGTTTTTATATTTAGGTTTCCCTCTGTTCTCTCCCATGCAGATAGATGAATTTGGAACTCTAAATCCAACATGGTTTGTAGTAGCTGTTTGAAACTTGACAAAATAAAGGAGTTCTCATTTTTGTCTCTATGGTTTGTTTCCTCTTCAAGTAGCCCTAGGCACAGACTGTGGAAAAGCACTTTCATTGAGAGGGGTTGCCAAGCTTCTAAGAAATTAGGAGTTTCCGAAATACCAGCAAATATTTTTTCACCGAATCTTGATGATACTTGGTGCTAATGATCAGTACACAAATTTCACTTGGCTCACCAAATTTTGTTTTTCTAGGTTGAAGCGTTCGTCTACAGTAGCAGTTTTTATATTTAGGTTTTTCTCTGTTCTCTCCTATATAAATAGATGAATTTGGAACTATAAATCCAACATGGTTTGTAGTAGCTCTTTGAAACTTGACAAAATAAAGGAGTTCTCCGTTTTGTCTCTCTGGTTTCTTTCCTCTTCAAGTAGCCCTAGGCACAGACTGTGGTAAAGCACTTTCATTGAGAGGGGTTGCCAAGCTTCTAAGAAATTACGAGTTTCTGAAATACCAGCAAATATTTTTTCACCCAATCTTGATGATACTTGGTGGTAATGATCAGTACACAAATCCCACTTGGCTCAAGAAATTTTGTTCTTCTAGGTTGAAGCGTTCGTCTACAGTAGCAGTTTTTATATTTAGGTTTCCCTCTGTTCTCTCATATATAGAAAGATGAATTTGGAACTCTAAATAAACCATGGTTTGTAGTAGCTCTTTGAAACTTGACAAAATAAAGGAGTTCTCAGTTTTGTCTCTATGGTTTGTTTCCTCTTCAAGTAGCCCTAGGCACAGACTGAGGAAAAGCACTTTCATTGAGAGGGGTTGCAATCTTCTAAGAAATAACGAGTTTCCGAAATTCCAGCAAATATTTTTTCACCCAATCTTGATGATACTTGGAGCTAACGATCAGTACACATTTCCCAATTGGCTCACCAAATGTTGGTATTCTAGGTTGAAGCGTTCCTCTACAGTCGCAGTTTTTATATTTAGGTTACCCTCTGTTCTCTCCTATATAGATAGATGAATTTGGAACTCTAAATCCAACATGGTTTTTCGTAGCTCTTTGAAACTTGACCAAATAAAGGAGTTCTCAGTTTTGTCTCTATGGTTTGCTTCCTCTTCATGTAGCCCTAGGCACAGACTGTGGAAAAGCAATTTCATTGAAAGGGGTTGCCAAGCTTCTAAGAAATTACGAGTTTCCGAAATACCAGCAAATATTTTTTCACCCAATCTTGATGATACTTGGTGGTAATGATCAGTACACAAATCCCACATGGCTCACTAAATTTTGTTCTTCTAGGTTGAAGGGTTCGTCTACAGTAGAAGTTTTTATATTTAGGTTTCCCTCTGTTCTCTAATATATAGATAGATGAATTTGGAACACTAAATCCAACATGGTTTGTAGTAGCTCTTCGAAACTGACAAAATAAAGGAGTTCTCAGTTTTGTCTCTATGGTTTGTTTCCTCTTCAAGTAGCCCTAGGCACAGACTGTGGAAAAGCACTTTCATTGAGAGGGGTTGCCAAGGTTTAAGAAATAACGAGTTTCCGAAATACCAGCAAATATTTTTTCACCCAATCTTGATAATACTTGGTGGTAATGATCAGTACACAAATCCCAGTTGGCTCACCAAATTTTGTTCTTCTAGGTTGAAGCGTTCGTCTACAGTAGCAGTTTTTATATTTAGGTTTCACTCTGTTCTCTCATATATAGATAGATGAATTTGGAACTCTAAATCCAACATGGTTTGTAGTAGCTGTTTGAAACTTGACAAAATAAAGGAGTTCTCAGTTTTGTCTCAATGGTTTGTTTCCTCTTCAAGTAGCCCTAGGCACAGACTGTGGAAAAGCACTTTCATTGAGAGGGGTTGCCACGCTTCTTAGAAATAACGAGTTTCCGAAATACCAGCAAATATTTTTTCACCCAATCTTGATGATAATTGGCGGTAATGATCTGTACACATTTCCAACTTGGCTCACCAAATTTTGTTCTTCTAGGTTGAAGCGTTCGTCTACAGTAGCAGTTTTTATTTTTATTTTTCCCTCTGTATTCTCCTATATTGATAGATCAATTTGGAACTCTAAATCCAACATGCTTTGTAGTAGCTCTTTGAAACTTGAAAAAATAACGGAGTTCTCAGTTTTGTCTCTATGGTTTGTTTCCCCTTCAAGTAGCCCTAGGCACAGACTGTGGAAAGCACTTTCATTGAGAGGGGTTGCCAAGCTTCTAAGAAATAACGAGTTTCCTAAATACCAGCAAATATTTTTTCACCCAACTTGATAATACTTTGTGGTAATGATCAGTACACAAATCCTACTTGGCTCACCAAATTTTGTTCTTCTAATTTGAAGCGTTCTTCTACAGTAGCAGTTTTTATATGTAGGTTTCCCTCTGTTCTCTCCTATATAGATAGATGAATTTGGAACTCTAAATCCAACATGGTTTGTAGTAGCTCTTTGAGACATGACAAAATAAAGGAGTTCTCAGATTTGTCTCTTTGGTTTGTTTCCTCTTCAAGTCCCCTAGGCACAGACTGTGGAAAAGCACTTTCATTGAGAGTGGTAGCCAAGCTTCTAAGAAATAACTAGTTTCTGAAATACCAGCAAATATTTTTTCACCCAATCTTGATGATACTTGGTGGTAATGATCAGTACACAAATCCCACTTGGCTTACCAAATTTTGTTCTTCTAGGTTGAAGCGTTCATCTACAGTAGCAGTTTTTATATTTAGGTTTCCCTCTGTTCTCTCATATATAGATAGATGAATTTGGAACTCTAAATCCAACATGGTTTGTAGTAGCTCTTTGAAACTTGACAAAATAAAGGAGTTCTCAGATTTGTCTCTATGGTTCGTTTCCTCTTCAAGTAGCCCTAGGCACAGACTGTGGAAAAGCACTTTCATTGAGAGGGGTTGCCAAGCTTCTAAGAAATAACGAGTTTCCGAAATACCAGCAAATATTTTTTCACCAAATCTTGATGATACTTCGTGGTAATGATCAGTACACAAATCCCACTTGGCTCACCAAATTTTGTTCTTCTAGGTTGAAGCGTTCGTCTACAGTAGCAGTTTTTATATTTAGGTTTCCCTCTGTTCTCTCCTATATAGATAGATGAATTTGGAACTCTAAATCCAACATGCTTTGTAGTAGCTCCTTGAAACTTGACAAAATAAAGGAGTTCTCAGTTTTGTCTCTATGGTTTGTTTCCTCTTCAAGTAGCCCTAGGCACAGACTGTGGAAAAGCACTTTCATTGAGAGGGGTTGCCAAGCTTCTAAGAAATAACGAGTTTCCGAAATACCAGCAAATATTTTTTCACCCAATCTTGATGATACTTGTTGCTAATGATCAGCACACAAATCCCACTAGGCTCACCAAATTTTGTTCTTCTAGGTTGAAGCGTTCGTCTACAGTAGCAGTTTTTATATTTAGGTTTCACTATGTTCTCTCATATATAGATAGATGAATTTGGAACTCTAAATCCAACATGGTTTGTAGTAGCTCTTTAAACTAGACAAAATAAAGGAGTTCTCAGTTTTGTCTCTATGGTTTGTTTCCTCTTCATGTAGCCCTAGGCACAGACTTTGGAAAAGCACTTTCATTGAGAGGGGTTGCCAAGCTTCTAAGAAATAACGAGTTTCCGAAATACCAGCAAATATTATTTCACCCAATCTTGATGATACTTGTTGCTAATCATCAGTAAACACATCCCACTTGGCTCACCAAATTTAGTTCTTCTAGGTTGAAGCGTTCGTGTACAGTAGCAGTTTTTATATTTAGGTTTTCCTCTGTTCTCTCCTATACAGATAGATGAATTTGGACTCTAAATCCAACATGGTTTGTAGTAGCTCTTTGAAACTTGACAAAATAAAGGAGTTCTCAGTTTTGTCTCTATGGTTTGTTTCCTCTTCATGTAGCCCTAGGCATAGACTTTGGAAAAGCACTTTCATTGAGAGGGGTTCCCAAGCCTCTAAGAAATCACGAGTTTCCGAAATACCAGCAAATATTTTTTCACCCAATCTTGATGATACTTGGTGCTAATGATCAGTACACAAATCCCACTTGGCTCACCAAAATTTTGTTCTTCTAGGTTGAAGCGTTCGTCTACAGTAGCAGTTTTTATATTTAGGTTTTCCTCTGTTCTCTCCTATATAGAAAGATGAATTTGGAACTCAAAATCCAACATTGTTTGTAGTAGCTCTTTGAAACTTGACAAAATAAAGGAGTTCTCAGTTTTGTCCCTATGGTTTGTTTCCTCTTCAAGTAGCCCTAGGCACAGACTGTGGAAAGCACTTTCATTGAGAGGGGTTGCCAAGCTTCTAAGAAATAACGAGTTTCCGAAATACCAGCAAATATTTTTTCACCCAATCTTGATAATACTTGGTGGTAATGATCAGTACACAAATCCCACTTGGCTTACCAAATTTTGTTCTTTTAGGTTGAAGCGTTCGTCTACAGTAGCAGTTTTTATATTTAGGTTTCCCTCTGTTCTCTCCCATATAGATAGATGAATTTGGAACTCTAAATCCAACATGGTTTGTAGTAGCTCTTTGAAACTTGACAAAATCAAGGAGTTCTCAGTTTTGTCTCTATGGTTTGTTTCCTCTTCATGTAGCCCTAGGCACAGACTTTGGAAAAGCACTTTCATTGAGAGGGGTTGCCAAGCTTCTAAGAAATAACGAGTTTCCGAAATACCAGCAAATATTTTTTCACCCAATCTTGATGATACTCGGTGGTAATGATCAGTACACAAATCCCACTTGGCTCACAAAATTTTGTTCTTCTAGGTTGAAGCGTTCGTCTACAGTAGCAGTTTTTATATTTAGGTTTCCCTCTGTTCTCTCCCATATACATAGATGAATTTGGAACACTAAATCCAACATGGTTTGTAGTAGCTCTTTGAAACTTGACAAAATAAAGGAGTTCTCAGTTTTGTCTCTATGGTTTGTTTCCTCTTCAAGTAGCCCTAGGCACAGACTGTGGAAAAGCACTTTCATTGAGAGGGGTTGCCAAGCTTCTAAGAAATAACGAGTTTCTGAAATACCAGCAAATATTTTTTCACCCAATCTTGATGATACTTGGTGGTAATGATCAGTACACAAATCCCACTTGGCTTACCAAATTTTGTTCTTCTAGGTTGACGCGTTCGTCTACAGTAGCAGTTTTTATATTTAGGTTTCCCTCTGTTCTCTCTTATATAGATAGATGAATTTGGAAATCTAAATCCAACATGCTTTGTAGTAGCTCCTTAAAACTTGACAAAATAAAAAAGTTCTCAGTTTTGTCTCTATGGTTTGTTTCCTCTTCATGTAGCCCTAGGCACACACTTTGGAAAAGCACTTTCATTGAGAGGGGTTGCCAAGCTTCTAAGAAATAACGAGTTTCCGAAATACCAGCAAATATTATTTCACCCAATCTTGATGATACTTGTTGCTAATCATCAGTACACACATCCCACTTGGCTCACCAAATTTAGTTCTTCTAGGTTGAAGCGTTCGTGTACAGTAGCAGTTTTTATATTTAGGTTTTCCTCTGTTCTCTCCTATACAGATAGATGAATTTGGACTGTAAATCCAACATGGTTTGTAGTAGCTCTTTGAAACTTGACAAAATAAAGGAGTTCTCAGTTTTGTCTCTATGGTTTGTTTCCTCTTCAAGTAGCCCTAGGCACAGACTGTGGAAAGCACTTTCATTGAGAGGGGTTGCGAAGCTTCTACGAAATAACGAGTTTCCGAAATACCAGCAAATATTTTTTCACCCAATCTTGATAATACTTGGTGGTAATGATCAGTACACAAATCCCACTTGGCTCACCAAATTTTGTTCTTCTAGGTTGAAGCGTTCGTCTACAGTAGCAGTTTTTATATTTAGGTTTCCCTCTGTTCTCTCCCATATAGATAGATGAATTTGGAACACTAAATCCAACATGGTTTGTAGTAGCTCTTTGAAACTTGACAAAATAAAGGAGTTCTCAGTTTTGTCTCTATGGTTTGTTTCCTCTTCAAGTAGCCCTAGGCACAGACTGTGGAAAGCACTTTCATTGAGAGGGGTTCCCAAGCTTCTAAGAAATCACGAGTTTCCGAAATACCAGCAAATATTTTTTCACCCAATCTTGATGATACTTGGTGCTAATGATCAGTACACAAATCCCACTTGGCTCACCAAATTTTGTTCTTCTAGGTTGAAGCGTTCATCTACAGTAGCAGTTTTTATATTTAGGCTTCCCTCTGTTCTCTCCTATATAGAAAGATGAATTTGGAACTCTAAATCCAACATGGTTTGTAGTAGCTCTTTGAAAATTGACAAAATAAAGGAGTTCTCAGTTTTGTCGCTATGGTTTGTTTCCTCTTCAAGTAGCCCTAGGCACAGACTGTGGAAAAGCACTTTCATTGAGAGGGGTTCCCAAGCCTCTAAGAAATCACGAGTTTCCGAAATACCAGCAAATATTTTTTCACCCAATCTTGATGATACTTGGTGCTAATGATCAGTACACAAATCCCACTTGGCTCACCAAAATTTTGTTCTTCTAGGTTGAAGCGTTCGTCTACAGTAGCAGTTTTTATATTTAGGTTTCCCTCTGTTCTCTCCCATATAGATAGATGAATTTGGAACACTAAATCCAACATGGTTTGTAGTAGCTCTTTGAAACTTGACAAAATAAAGGAGTTCTCAGTTTTGTCTCTATGGTTTGTTTCCTCTTCAAGTAGCCCTAGGCACAGACTGTGGATAAGCACTTTCATTGAGAGGGGTTGCCAAGCTTCTAAGAAATAACGAGTTTCTGAAATACCAGCAAATATTTTTTCACCCAATCTTGATGATACTTGGTGGTAATGATCAGTACACAAATCCCACTTGGCTTACCAAATTTTGTTCTTCTAGGTTGACGCGTTCGTCTACAGTAGCAGTTTTTATATTTAGGTTTCCCTCTGTTCTCTCTTATATAGATAGATGAATTTGGAAATCTAAATCCAACATGCTTTGTAGTAGCTCCTTAAAACTTGACAAAATAAAAAAGTTCTCAGTTTTGTCTCTATGGTTTGTTTCCTCTTCATGTAGCCCTAGGCACACACTTTGGAAAAGCACTTTCATTGAGAGGGGTTGCCAAGCTTCTAAGAAATAACGAGTTTCCGAAATACCAGCAAATATTATTTCACCCAATCTTGATGATACTTGTTGCTAATCATCAGTACACACATCCCACTTGGCTCACCAAATTTAGTTCTTCTAGGTTGAAGCGTTCGTGTACAGTAGCAGTTTTTATATTTAGGTTTTCCTCTGTTCTCTCCTATACAGATAGATGAATTTGGACTGTAAATCCAACATGGTTTTTAGTAGCTCTTTGAAACTTGACAAAATAAGGGAGTTCTCAGTTTTGTCTCTATGGTTTGTTTCCTCTTCAAGTAGCCCTAGGCACAGACTGTGGAAAGCACTTTCATTGAGAGGGGTTGCCAAGCTTCTACGAAATAACGAGTTTCCGAAATACCAGCAAATATTTTTTCACCCAATCTTGATAATACTTGGTGGTAATGATCAGTACACAAATCCCACTTGGCTCACCAAATTTTGTTCTTCTAGGTTGAAGCGTTCGTCTACAGTAGCAGTTTTTATATTTAGGTTTCCCTCTGTTCTCTCCCATATAGATAGATGAATTTGGAACACTAAATCCAACATGGTTTGTAGTAGCTCTTTGAAACTTGACAAAATAAAGGAGTTCTCAGTTTTGTCTCTATGGTTTGTTTCCTCTTCAAGTAGCCCTAGGCACAGACTGTGGAAAGCACTTTCATTGAGAGGGGTTCCCAAGCTTCTAAGAAATCACGAGTTTCCGAAATACCAGCAAATATTTTTTCACCCAATCTTGATGATACTTGGTGCTAATGATCAGTACACAAATCCCACTTGGCTCACCAAATTTTGTTCTTCTAGGTTGAAGCGTTCATCTACAGTAGCAGTTTTTATATTTAGGCTTCCCTCTGTTCTCTCCTATATAGAAAGATGAATTTGGAACTCTAAATCCAACATGGTTTGTAGTAGCTCTTTGAAAATTGACAAAATAAAGGAGTTCTCAGTTTTGTCGCTATGGTTTGTTTCCTCTTCAAGTAGCCCTAGGCACAGACTGTGGAAAAGCACTTTCATTGAGAGGGGTTCCCAAGCCTCTAAGAAATCACGAGTTTCCGAAATACCAGCAAATATTTTTTCACCCAATCTTGATGATACTTGGTGCTAATGATCAGTACACAAATCCCACTTGGCTCACCAAAATTTTGTTCTTCTAGGTTGAAGCGTTCGTCTACAGTAGCAGTTTTTATATTTAGGTTTTCCTCTGTTCTCTCCTATATAGAAAGATGAATTTGGAACTCAAAATCCAACATTGTTTGTAGTAGCTCTTTGAAACTTGACAAAATAAAGGAGTTCTCAGTTTTGTCCCTATGGTTTGTTTCCTCTTCAAGTAGCCCTAGGCACAGACTGTGGAAAGCACTTTCATTGAGAGGGGTTGCCAAGCTTCTAAGAAATAACGAGTTTCCGAAATACCAGCAAATATTTTTTCACCCAATCTTGATAATACTTGGTGGTAATGATAAGTACACAAATCCCACTTGGCTCACCAAATTTTGTTCTTTTAGGTTGAAGGGTTCGTCTACAGTAGCAGTTTTTATATTTAGGTTTCCCTCTGTTCTCTCCCATATAGATAGATGAATTTGGAACTCTAAATCCAACATGGTTTGTTGTAGCTCTTTGAAACTTGACAAAATAAAGGAGTTCTCAGTTTTGTCTCTATGGTTTGTTTCCTCTTCAAGTAGCCCTAGGCACAGACTGTGGAAAGCACATTCATTGAGAGGGGTTTCCAAGCTTCTACGAAATAACGATTTTCCGAAATAGTAGCAAATATTTTTTCACCCAATCGTGATGATACTTGGTGCTAATGATCAGTACACAAATCCCACTTGGCTCACCAAAATTTTGTTCTTCTAGGTTGAAGCGTTCGTCTACAGTAGCAGTTTTTATATTTAAGTTTTCCTCTGTTCTCTCCTATATAGAAAGATGAATTTGGAACTCTAAATCCAACATGGTTTGTAGTAGCTCTTTGAAACTTGACAAAATAAAGGAGTTCTCAGTTTTGTTGCTATGGTTTGTTTCCTCTTCAAGTAGCCTAGGCACAGACTGTGGAAAAGCACTTTCATTGAGAGGGGTTCACAAGCTTCTAAGAAATCACGAGGTTCCGAAATACCAGCAAATATTTTTTCACCCAATCTTGATGATACTTGGTGCTAATGATCAGTACACAAATCCCACTTGGCTCACCAAATTTTGTTCTTCTAGGTTGAAGCGTTCGTCTACAGTAGCAGTTTTTATATTTAGGTTTCCCTCTGTTCTCTCCTATATAGATAGATGAATTTGGAACTCTAAATCCAACATGCTTTGTAGTAGCTCTTTGAAACTTGACAAAATAAAGGAGTTCTCAGTTTTGGCGCTATGGTTTGTTTCCTCTTCAAGTAGCCCTAGGCACAGACTGTGGAAAAGCACTTTCATTGAGAGTGGTTCCCAAGCTTCTAAGAAATCACGAGTTTCCGAAATACCAGCAAATATTTTTTCACCCAATCTTGATGATACTTGGTGCTAATGATCAGTACACAAATCCCACTTGGCTCACCAAATTTTGTTCTTCTAGGTTGAAGCGTTCGTGTACAGTAGCAGTTTTTATATTTAGGTTTCACTCTGTTCTCTCATATATAGATAGATGAATTTGGGACTCTAAATCCAACATGGTTTGTAGTAGCTCTTTGAAACTTGACAAAATAAAGGAGTTCTCAGTTTTGTCTCTATGGTTTGTTTCCTCTTCAAGTAGCCCTAGGCACAGACAGTGGAACGCACTTTCATTGAGATGGGTTGCCAAGCTTCTAAGAAATAACGAGTTTCCGAAATACCAGCAAATATTTTTTCACACAATCTTGTTGATACTTGGTGGTAATGATCAGTACACAAATCCCACTTGGCTCACCAAATTTTGTTTTTCTAGGTTGAAGCCTTCATCTACAGTACAGTTTTTATATTTAGGTTTCTCTCTGTTCTCTCCTATATAGATAGATGAATTTGGAACTCTAAATCCAACATGGTTTGTAGTAGCTCTGTGAAACTTGACAAAATAAAGAATTTCTCAGATTTGTCTCTTTGGTTTGTTTCCTCTTCAAGTAGCCCTAGGCACAGACTGTGGAAAAGCACTTTCATTGAGAGGGGTTGCCAAGCTTCTAAGAAATAACGAGTTTCTGAAATACCAGCAAATATTTTTTCACCCAATCTTGATGATACTTGGTGGTAATGATCAGTACACAAATCCCACTTGGCTTACCAAATTTTGTTCTTCTAGGTTGAAGCGTTCGTCTACAGTAGCAGTTTTTATATTTACGTTTCCCTCTGTTCTCTCATATATAGATAGATGAATTTGGAACTCTAAATCCAACATGGATTGTAGTAGCTCTTTGAAACTTGACAAAATAAAGGAGTTCTCAGATTTGTCTCTATGGTTCGTTTCCTCTTCAAGTAGCCCTAGGCACAGACTGTCGAAAAGCACTTTCATTGAGAGGGGTTGCCATGCTTCTAAGAAATAACGAGTTTCCGAAATACCAGCAAATATTTTTTCACCCAATCTTGATGATACTTCGTGGTCAGGATCAGTACACAAATCCCACTTGGCTCACCAAATTTTGTTTTTCTGGGTTGAAGCGTTCGTCTACAGTACAGTTTTTATATTTAGGTTTCTCTCTGTTCTCTCCTATATAGATAGATGAATTTGGAACTCTAAATCCATAATGGTTTGTAGTAGCTCTGTGAAACTTGACAAAATAAAGGAGTTCTCAGATTTGTCTCTTTGGTTTGTTTCCTCTTCAAGTCCCCTAGGCACAGACTGTGGAAAAGCACTTTCATTGAGAGTGGTAGCCAAGCTTCTAAGAAATAACGAGTTTCTGAAATACCAGCAAATATTTTTTCACCCAATCATAATGATACTTGGTGGTAATGATCAGTACACAAATCCCACTTGGCTTACCAAATTTTGTTCTTCTAGGTTGAAGCGTTCGTCTACAGTAGCAGTTTTTATATTTAGGTTTCCCTCTGTTCTCTCCTATATAGAAAGATGAATTTGGAACTCTAAATCCAACATGGTTTGTAGTAGCTCTTTGAAACTTGACAAAATAAAGGAGTTCTCAGTTTTGTAGCTATGGTTTGTTTCCTCTTCAAGTAGCCCTAGGCACAGACTGTGGAAAAGCACTTTCATTGAGAGGGGTTGCCAATCTTCTAAGAAATAACGAGTTTCTGTAATACCAGCAAATATTTTTTCACCCAATCTTGATGATACTTGGTGGTAATGATCAGTACACAAATCCCACTTGGCTTACCAAATTTTGTTCTTCTAGGTTGAAGCGTTCGTCTACAGTAGCAGTTTTTATATTTAGGTTTTCCTCTGTTCTCTCTTATATAGATAGATGAATTTGGAAATCTAAATCCAACATGCTTTGTAGTAGCTCCTTAAAACTTGACAAAATAAAAAAGTTCTCAGTTTTGTCTCTATGGTTTGTTTCCTCTTCATGTAGCCCTAGGCACAGACTTTGGAAAAGCACTTTCATTGAGAGGGGTTGCCAAGCTTCTAAGAAATAACGAGTTTCCGAAATACAAGCAAATATTGTTTCACCCAATCTTGATGATACTTGTTGCTAATCATCAGTACACACATCCCACTTGGCTCACCAAATTTAGTTCTTCTAGTTTGAAGCGTTCGTGTACAGTAGCAGTTTTTATATTTAGGTTTTCCTCTGTTCTCTCCTATACAGATAGATGAATTTGGAACTCTAAATCCAACATGGTTTGTAGTAGCTCTTTGAAACTTGACAAAATAAAGGAGTTCTCAGTTTTGTCTATATGGTTTGTTTCCTCTTCAAGTCGCCCTAGGCACAGACTGTGGAAAGCACTTTCATTGAGAGGGGTTGCCAAGCTTCTACGAAATAACGAGTTTCCGAAATACCAGCAAATATTTTTTCACCCAATCTTGATAATACTTGGTGGTAATGATCAGTACAGAAATCCCAATTGGCTCACCAAATTTTGTTCTTCTAGGTTGAAGCGTTCGTCTACAGTAGCAGTTTTTATATTTAGGTTTCCCTCTGTTCTCTCCCATATAGATAGATGAATTTGGAACTCTAAATCCAACATGGTTTGTAGTAGCTCTTTGAAACTTGACAAAATAAAGGAGTTCTCAGTTTTGTCTCTATGGTTTGTTTCCTCTTCAAGTAGCCCTAGGCACAGACTGTGGAAAGCACATTCATTGAGAGGGGTTGCCAAGCTTCTATGAAATAACGAGTTTCCGAAATAGTAGCAAATATTTTTTCACCCAATCTTGATGATAATTGGTGCTAATGATCAGTACACAAATCCCACTTGGCTCAACAAATTTAGTTCTTCTAGGTTGAAGCGTTCGTCTACAGTAGCAGTTTTTATATTTAGGTTTTCCTCTGTTCTCTCCTATATAGAAAGATGAATTTGGAACTCTAAATCCAACATGGTTTGTAGTAGCTCTTTGAAACTTGACAAAATAAAGGAGTTCTCAGTTTTGTCGCTATGGTTTGTTTCCTCTTCAAGTAGCCCTAGGCACAGACTGTGGAAAAGCACTTTCATTGAGAGGGGTTCCCAAGCTTCTAAAAAATCACGAGTTTCCGAAATACCAGCAAATATTTTTTCACCCAATCTTGATGATACTTGGTGCTAATGATCAGTACACAAATCCCACTTGGCTCACCAAATTTTGTTCTTCTAGGTTGAAGCGTTCGTCTACAGTAGCAGTTTTTATATTTAGGTTTCCCTCTGTTCTCTCCTATATAGAAAGATGAATTTGGAACTCTAAATCCAACATGGTTTGTAGTAGCTCTTTGAAAATTGACAAAATAAAGGAGTTCTCAGTTTTGTCGCTATGGTTTGTTTCCTCTTCAAGTAGCCCTAGGCACAGACTGTGGAAAAGCACTTTCATTGAGAGGGGTTCCCAAGCTTCTAAGAAATCACGAGTTTCCGAAATACCAGCAAATATTTTTTCACCCAATCTTGATGATACTTGGTGGTAATGATCAGTACACCAATCCCACTTGGCTCATCAAATTTTGTTCTTCTAGGTTGAAGCCTTCGTTTACAGTAGCAGTTTTTATTTTCAGGTTTCACTCTGTTCTCTCCTATATAGATAGATGAATTTGGAACTCTAAATCCAACATGGTTTGTAGTAGCTCTTTGAAACTTGACAAAATAAAGGAGTTCTCAGTTTTGTCTCTATGGTTTGTTTCCTCTTCAAGTAGCCCTAGGCACAGACAGTGGAACGCACTTTCATTGAGATGGGTTGCCAAGCTTCTAAGAAATAACGAGTTTCCGAAATACCAGCAAATATTTTTTCACACAATCTTGTTGATACTTGGTGGTAATGATCAGTACACAAATCCCACTTGGCTCACCAAATTTTGTTTTTCTAGGTTGAAGCCTTCATCTACAGTACAGTTTTTATATTTAGGTTTCTCTCTGTTCTCTCCTATATAGATAGATGAATTTGGAACTCTAAATCCAACATGGTTTGTAGTAGCTCTGTGAAACTTGACAAAATAAAGAAGTTCTCAGATTTGTCTCTTTGGTTTGTTTCCTCTTCAAGTAGCCCTAGGCACAGACTGTGGAAAAGCACTTTCATTGAGAGGGGTTGCCAAGCTTCTAAGAAATAACGAGTTTCTGAAATACCAGCAAATATTTTTTCACCCAATCTTGATGATACTTGGTGGTAATGATCAGTACACAAATCCCACTTGGCTTACCAAATTTTGTTCTTCTAGGGTGAAGCGTTCGTCTACAGTAGCAGTTTTTATATTTAGGTTTCCCTCTGTTCTCTCATATATAGATAGATGAATTTGGAACTCTAAATCCAACATGGTTTGTAGTAGCTCTTTGAAACTTGACAAAATAAAGGAGTTCTCAGATTTGTCTCTATGGTTCGTTTCCTCTTCAAGTAGCCCTAGGCACAGACTGTGGAAAAGCACTTTCATTGAGAGGGGTTGCCAAGCTTCTAAGAAATAACGAGTTTCCGAAATACCAGCAAATATTTTTTCACCCAATCTTGATGATACTTCGTGGTAAGGATCAGTACACAAATCCCACTTGGCTCACCAAATTTTGTTCTTCTAGGTTGAAGCGTTCGTCTACAGTAGCAGTTTTTATATTTAGGTTTCCCTCTGTTCTCTCCTATATAGATAGATGAATTTGGAACTCTAAATCCAACATGCTTTGTAGTAGCTCCTTGAAACTTGACAAAATAAAGGAGTTCTCAGTTTTGTCTCTATGGTTTGTTTCCTCTTCAAGTAGCCCTAGGCACTGACTGTGGAAAAGCACTTTCCTTGAGAGGGGTTGCTAAGCTTCTAAGAAATAACGAGTTTCCGAAATACCAGCAAATATTTTTTCACCCAATCTTGATGATACTTTTTGCTAATGATCAGTACACAAATCCCACTAGGCTCACCAAATTTTGTTCTCTAGGTTGAAGCGTTCGTCTACAGTAGCAGTTTTTATATTTAGGTTTCACTATGTTCTCTGATATATAGATAGATGAATTTGGAACTCTAAATCCAACATGGTGTGTAGTAGCTCTTTGAAACTTGACAAAATAAAGGAGTTCTCTGTTTTGTCTCTATCGTTTGTTTCCTCTTCATGGAGCCCTAGGCACAGACTTTGGAAAAGCACTTTCATTGAGAGGGGTTGCCAAGCTTCTAAGAAATAACGAGTTTCCGAAATACCAGCAAATATTTTTTCACCCAATCTTGATGATACTTGTTGCTAATCATCAGTACACACATCCCACTTGCTCACCAAATTTAGTTCTTCTAGGTTGAAGCGTTCGTGTACACTAGCAGTTTTTATATTTAGGTTTCCCTCTGTTCTCTCCTATACAGATAGATGAATTTGGAACTCTAAATCCAACATGGTTTGTAGTAGCTCTTTGAAACTTGACAAAATAAAGGAGTTCTCAGTTTTGTCTCTATGGTTTGTTTCCTCTTCAAGTAGCCCTAGGCACAGACTGTGGAAAGCACTTTAATTGAGAGGGGTTGCCAAACTTCTACGAAATAACGAGTTTCCGAAATACCAGCAAATATTTTTTCACCCAATCTTGATAATACTTGGTGGTAGTGATCAGTACACAAAACCCACTTGGCTCACCAAATTTTGTTCTTCTAGGTTGAAGCGTTCGTCTACAGTAGCAGTTTTTATATTTAGATTTCACTCTGTTCTCTCCCATATAGATAGATGAATTTGGAACCCGAAATCCAACATGGTTTGTAGTAGCTCTTTGAAACTTGACAAAATAAAGGAGTTCTCAGTTTTGTCTCTATGGTTTGTTTCCTCTTCAAGTAGCCCTAGGCACAGACTTTGGAAAGCACTTTCATTGAGAGGGGTTGCCAAGCTTCTACGAAATAACGAGTTTCCGAAATACCAGCAAATATTTTTTCACCCAATCTTGATGATACTTGGTGCTAATGATCAGTACACAAATCCCACTTGGCTCACCAAATTTTGTTCTTCTAGGTTGAAGCGTTCGTGTACAGTAGCAGTTTTTATATTTACGTTTCCCTCTGTTCTCTCCTATACAGATAGATGAATTTGGAACTCTAAATCCAACATGGTTTGTAGTAGCTCTATGAAACTTGACAAAATAAAGGAGTTCTCAGTTTTGTCTCTATGGTTTGTTTCCTCTTCAAGTAGCCCTAGGCACAGACTGTGGAAAGCACTTTCATTGAGAGGGGTTGCCAAAGTTCTACGAAATAACGAGTTTCCGAAATACCAGCAAATATTTTTTCACCCAATCTTGATAATACTTGGTGGTAATGATCAGTACACAAATCCCACTGGCTCACCAAATTTTGTTCTTCTAGGTTGAAGCGTTCGTCTACAGTAGCAGTTTTTATATTTAGGTTTCCCTTTGTTCTCTCCCATATAGATAGATGAATTTGGAACTCTAAATCCAACATGGTTTGTAGTAGCTCTGTGAAACTTGACAAAATAAAGAAGTTCTCAGATTTGTCTTTTTGGTTTGTTTCCTCTTCAAGTAGCCCTAGGCACAGACTGTGGAAAAGCACTTTCATTGAGAGGGGTTGCCAAGCTTCTAAGAAATAACGAGTTTCTGAAATACCAGCAAATATTTTTTCACCCAATCTTGATGATACTTGGTGGTAATGATCAGTACACAAATCCCACTTGGCTTACCAAATTTTGTTCTTCTAGGTTGAAGCGTTCGTCTACAGTAGCAGTTTTTATATTTAGGTTTCCCTCTGTTCTCTCATATATAGATAGATGAATTTGGAACTCTAAATCCAACATGGTTTGTAGTAGCTCTTTGAAACTTGACAAAATAAAGGAGTTCTCAGATTTGTCTCTATGGTTCGTTTCCTCTTCAAGTAGCCCTAGGCACAGACTGTCGAAAAGCACTTTCATTGAGAGGGGTTGCCAAGCTTCTAAGAAATAACGAGTTTCCGAAATACCAGCAAATATTTTTTCACCCAATCTTGATGATACTTCGTGGTAAGGATCAGTACACAAATCCCACTAGGCTCACCAAATTTTGTTTTTCTGGGTTGAAGCGTTCGTCTACAGTACAGTTTTTATATTTAGGTTTCTCTCTGTTCTCTCCTATATAGATAGATGAATTTGGAACTCTAAATCCATAATGGTTTGTAGTAGCTCTGTGAAACTTGACAAAATAAAGGAGTTCTCAGATTTGTCTCTTTGGTTTGTTTCCTCTTCAAGTCCCCTTGGCACAGACTGTGGAAAAGCACTTTCATTGAGAGTGGTAGCCAAGCTTCTAAGAAATAACGAGTTTCTGAAATACCAGCAAATATTTTTTCACCCAATCATGATGATACTTGGTGGTAATGATCAGTACACAAATCCCACTTGGCTTACCAAGTTTTGTTCTTCTAGGTTGAAGCGTTCGTCTACAGTAGCAGTTTTTATATTTAGGTTTCCCTCTGTTCTCTCCTATATAGAAAGATGAATTTGGAACTCTAAATCCAACATGGTTTGTAGTAGCTCTTTGAAACTTGACAAAATAAAGGAGTTCTCAGTTTTGTAGCTATGGTTTGTTTCCTCTTCAAGTAGCCCTAGGCACAGACTGTGGAAAAGCACTTTCATTGAGAGGGGTTGCCAATCTTCTAAGAAATAACGAGTTTCTGAAATACCAGCAAATATTTTTTCACCCAATCTTGATGATACTTGGTGGTAATGATCAGTACACAAATCCCACTTGGCTTACCAAATTTTGTTCTTCTAGGTTGAAGCGTTCGTCTACAGTAGCAGTTTTTATATTTAGGTTTCCCTCTCTTCTCTCTTATATAGATAGATGAATTTGGAAATCTAAATCCAACATGGTTTGTAGTAGCTCCTTAAAACTTGACAAAATAAAAAAGTTCTCAGTTTTGTCTCTATGGTTTGTTTCCTCTTCATGTAGCCCTAGGCACAGTCTTTGGAAAAGCACTTTCATTGAGAGGGGTTGCCAAGCTTCTAAGAAATAACGAGTTTCCGAAATACCAGCAAATATTGTTTCACCCAATCTTGATGATACTTGTTGCTAATCATCAGTACACACATCCCACTTGGCTCACCAAATTTAGTTCTTCTAGGTTGAAGCGTTCGTGTACACTAGCAGTTTTTATATTTAGGTTTCCCTCTGTTCTCTCCTATACAGATAGATGAATTTGGAACTCTAAATCCAACATGGTTTGTAGTAGCTCTTTGAAACTTGACAAAATAAAGGAGTTCTCAGTTTTGTCTCTATGGTTTGTTTCCTCTTCAAGTAGCCCTAGGCACAGACTGTGGAAAGCACTTTAATTGAGAGGGGTTGCCAAACTTCTACGAAATAACGAGTTTCCGAAATACCAGCAAATATTTTTTCACCCAATCTTGATAATACTTGGTGGTAGTGATCAGTACACAAAACCCACTTGGCTCACCAAATTTTGTTCTTCTAGGTTGAAGCGTTCGTCTACAGTAGCAGTTTTTATATTTAGATTTCACTCTGTTCTCTCCCATATAGATAGATGAATTTGGAACCCGAAATCCAACATGGTTTGTAGTAGCTCTTTGAAACTTGACAAAATAAAGGAGTTCTCAGTTTTGTCTCTATGGTTTGTTTCCTCTTCAAGTAGCCCTAGGCACAGACTTTGGAAAGCACTTTCATTGAGAGGGGTTGCCAAGCTTCTACGAAATAACGAGTTTCCGAAATACCAGCAAATATTTTTTCACCCAATCTTGATGATACTTGGTGCTAATGATCAGTACACAAATCCCACTTGGCTCACCAAATTTTGTTCTTCTAGGTTGAAGCGTTCGTGTACAGTAGCAGTTTTTATATTTACGTTTCCCTCTGTTCTCTCCTATACAGATAGATGAATTTGGAACTCTAAATCCAACATGGTTTGTAGTAGCTCTATGAAACTTGACAAAATAAAGGAGTTCTCAGTTTTGTCTCTATGGTTTGTTTCCTCTTCAAGTAGCCCTAGGCACAGACTGTGGAAAGCACTTTCATTGAGAGGGGTTGCCAAAGTTCTACGAAATAACGAGTTTCCGAAATACCAGCAAATATTTTTTCACCCAATCTTGATAATACTTGGTGGTAATGATCAGTACACAAATCCCACTGGCTCACCAAATTTTGTTCTTCTAGGTTGAAGCGTTCGTCTACAGTAGCAGTTTTTATATTTAGGTTTCCCTTTGTTCTCTCCCATATAGATAGATGAATTTGGAACTCTAAATCCAACATGGTTTGTAGTAGCTCTGTGAAACTTGACAAAATAAAGAAGTTCTCAGATTTGTCTTTTTGGTTTGTTTCCTCTTCAAGTAGCCCTAGGCACAGACTGTGGAAAAGCACTTTCATTGAGAGGGGTTGCCAAGCTTCTAAGAAATAACGAGTTTCTGAAATACCAGCAAATATTTTTTCACCCAATCTTGATGATACTTGGTGGTAATGATCAGTACACAAATCCCACTTGGCTTACCAAATTTTGTTCTTCTAGGTTGAAGCGTTCGTCTACAGTAGCAGTTTTTATATTTAGGTTTCCCTCTGTTCTCTCATATATAGATAGATGAATTTGGAACTCTAAATCCAACATGGTTTGTAGTAGCTCTTTGAAACTTGACAAAATAAAGGAGTTCTCAGATTTGTCTCTATGGTTCGTTTCCTCTTCAAGTAGCCCTAGGCACAGACTGTCGAAAAGCACTTTCATTGAGAGGGGTTGCCAAGCTTCTAAGAAATAACGAGTTTCCGAAATACCAGCAAATATTTTTTCACCCAATCTTGATGATACTTCGTGGTAAGGATCAGTACACAAATCCCACTAGGCTCACCAAATTTTGTTTTTCTGGGTTGAAGCGTTCGTCTACAGTACAGTTTTTATATTTAGGTTTCTCTCTGTTCTCTCCTATATAGATAGATGAATTTGGAACTCTAAATCCATAATGGTTTGTAGTAGCTCTGTGAAACTTGACAAAATAAAGGAGTTCTCAGATTTGTCTCTTTGGTTTGTTTCCTCTTCAAGTCCCCTTGGCACAGACTGTGGAAAAGCACTTTCATTGAGAGTGGTAGCCAAGCTTCTAAGAAATAACGAGTTTCTGAAATACCAGCAAATATTTTTTCACCCAATCATGATGATACTTGGTGGTAATGATCAGTACACAAATCCCACTTGGCTTACCAAATTTTGTTCTTCTAGGTTGAAGCGTTCGTCTACAGTAGCAGTTTTTATATTTAGGTTTCCCTCTGTTCTCTCCTATATAGAAAGATGAATTTGGAACTCTAAATCCAACATGGTTTGTAGTAGCTCTTTGAAACTTGACAAAATAAAGGAGTTCTCAGTTTTGTAGCTATGGTTTGTTTCCTCTTCAAGTAGCGCTAGGCACAGACTGTGGAAAAGCACTTTCATTGAGAGGGGTTGCCAATCTTCTAAGAAATAACGAGTTTCTGAAATACCAGCAAATATTTTTTCACCCAATCTTGATGATACTTGGTGGTAATGATCAGTACACAAATCCCACTTGGCTTACCAAATTTTGTTCTTCTAGGTTGAAGCGTTCGTCTACAGTAGCAGTTTTTATATTTAGGTTTCCCTCTCTTCTCTCTTATATAGATAGATGAATTTGGAAATCTAAATCCAACATGCTTTGTAGTAGCTCCTTAAAACTTGACAAAATAAAAAAGTTCTCAGTTTTGTCTCTGTGGTTTGTTTCCTCTTCATGTAGCCCTAGGCACAGACTTTGGAAAAGCACTTTCATTGAGAGGGGTTGCCAAGCTTCTAAGAAATAACGAGTTTCCGAAATACCAGCAAATATTGTTTCACCCAATCTTGATGATACTTGTTGCTAATCATCAGTACACACATCCCACTTGGCTCACCAAATTTAGTTCTTCTAGGTTGAAGCGTTCGTGTACAGTAGCAGTTTTTATATTTAGGTTTTCCTCTGTTCTCTCCTATACAGATAGATGAATTTGGAACTCTAAATCCAACATGGTTTGTAGTAGCTCTTTGAAACTTGACAAAATAAAGGAGTTCTCAGTTTTGTCTATATGGTTTGTTTCCTCTTCAAGTCGCCCTAGGCACAGACTGTGGAAAGCACTTTCATTGAGAGGGGTTGCCAAGCTTCTAAGAAATAACGAGTTTCCGAAATACCAGCAAATATTTTTTCACCCAATCTTGATAATACTTGGTGGTAATGATCAGTACAGAAATCCCAATTGGCTCACCAAATTTTGTTCTTCTAGGTTGAAGCGTTCGTCTACAGTAGCAGTTTTTATATTTAGGTTTCCCTCTGTTCTCTCCCATATAGATAGATGAATTTGGAACTCTAAATCCAACATGGTTTGTAGTAGCTCTTTGAAACTTGACAAAATAAAGGAGTTCTCAGTTTTGTCTCTATGGTTTGTTTCCTCTTCAAGTAGCCCTAGGCACAGACTGTGGAAAGCACATTCATTGAGAGGGGTTGCCAAGCTTCTATGAAATAACGAGTTTCCGAAATAGTAGCAAATATTTTTACACCCAATCTTGATGATAATTGGTGCTAATGATCAGTTCACAAATCCCACTTGGCTCAAAAAATTTAGTTCTTCTAGGTTGAAGCGTTCGTCTACAGTAGCAGTTTTTATATTTAGGTTTTCCTCTGTTCTCTCCTATATAGAAAGATGAATTTGGAACTCTAAATCCAACATGGTTTGTAGTAGCTCTTTGAAACTTGACAAAATAAAGGAGTTCTCAGTTTTGTCGCTATGGTTTGTTTCCTCTTCAAGTAGCCCTAGGCACAGACTGTGGAAAAGCACTTTCATTGAGAGGTGTTCCCAAGCTTCTAAGAAATCACGAGTTTCCGAAATACCAGCAAATATTTTTTCACCCAATCTTGATGATACTTGGTGCTAATGATCAGTACACAAATCCCACTTGGCTCACCAAATTTTGTTCTTCTAGGTTGAAGCGTTCGTCTACAGTAGCAGTTTTTATATTTAGGTTTCCCTCTGTTCTCTCCTATATAGAAAGATGAATTTGGAACTCTAAATCCAACATGATTTGTAGTAGCTCTTTGAAAATTGACAAAATAAAGGAGTTCTCAGTTTTGTCGCTATGGTTTGTTTCCTCTTCAAGTAGCCCTAGGCACAGACTGTGGAAAAGCACTTTCATTGAGAGGGGTTCCCAAGCTTCTAAGAAATCACGAGTTTCCGAAATACCAGCAAATATTTTTTCACCCAATCTTGATGATACTTGGTGGTAATGATCAGTACACCAATCCCACTTGGCTCATCAAATTTTGTTCTTCTAGGTTGAAGCCTTCGTTTACAGTAGCAGTTTTTATTTTCAGGTTTCACTCTGTTCTCTCCTATATAGATAGATGAATTTGGAACTCTATCTCCAACATGGTTTGTAGTAGCTCTTTGAAACTTGACAAAATAAAGGAGTTCTCAGTTTTGTCTCTATGGTTTGTTTCCTCTTCAAGTAGCCCTAGGCACAGACAGTGGAACGCACTTTCATTGAGATGGGTTGCCAAGCTTCTAAGAAATAACGAGTTTCCGAAATACCAGCAAATATTTTTTCACACAATCTTGTTGATACTTGGTGGTAATGATCAGTACACAAATCCCACTTGGCTCACCAAATTTTGTTTTTCTAGGTTGAAGCCTTCATCTACA
Organism: Callospermophilus lateralis; assembly: GCF_048772815.1. Taxonomy (NCBI): domain Eukaryota; kingdom Metazoa; phylum Chordata; class Mammalia; order Rodentia; family Sciuridae; genus Callospermophilus; species Callospermophilus lateralis. Next base: position 68,267 of record NW_027514612.1, read on the forward strand.
GTACAGTTTTTATATTTAGGTTTCTCTCTGTTCTCTCCTATATAGATAGATGAATTTGGAACTCTAAATTCAACATGGTTTGTAGTAGCTCTTTTAAACTTGACAAAATAAAGAAGTTCTCAGATTTGTCTCTTTGGTTTGTTTCCTCTTCAAGTAGCCCTAGGCACAGACTGTGGAAAAGCACTTTCATTGAGAGGGGTTGCCAAGCTTCTAAGAAATAACGAGGTTCTGAAATACCAGCAAATATTTTTTCACCCAATCTTGATGATACTTGGTGGTAATGATCAGTACACACATCCCACTTGCTCACCAAATTTAGTTCTTCTAGGTTGAAGCGTTCGTGTACACTAGCAGTTTTTATATTTAGGTTTCCCTCTGTTCTCTCCTATACAGATAGATGAATTTGGAACTCTAAATCCAACATGGTTTGTAGTAGCTCTTTGAAACTTGACAAAATAAAGGAGTTCTCAGTTTTGTCTCTATGGTTTGTTTCCTCTTCAAGTAGCCCAAGGCACAGACTGTGGAAAGCACTTTAATTGAGAGGGGTTGCCAAACTTCTACGAAATAACGAGTTTCCGAAATACCAGCAAATATTTTTTCACATAATCTTGATAATACTTGGTGGTAGTGATCAGTACACAAAACCCACTTGGCTCACCAAATTTTGTTCTTCTAGGTTGAAGCGTTCGTCTACAGTAGCAGTTTTTATATTTAGGTTTCACTCTGTTCTCTCCCATATAGATAGATGAATTTGGAACTCGAAATCCAACATGGTTTGTAGTAGCTCTTTGAAACTTGACAAAATAAAGGAGTTCTCAGTTTTGTCTCTATGGTTTGTTTCCTCTTCAAGTAGCCCTAGGCACAGACTGTGGAAAGCACTTTCATTGAGAGGGGTTGCCAAGCTTCTACGAAATAACGAGTTTCCGAAATACCAGCAAATATTTTTTCACCCAATCTTGATGATACTTGGTGCTAATGATCAGTACACAAATCCCACTTGGCTCACCAAATTTTGTTCTTCTAGGTTGAAGCGTTCGTGTACAGTAGCAGTTTTTATATTTACGTTTCCCTCTGCTCTCTCATTTACAGATAGATGAATTTGGAACTCTAAATCCAACATGGTTTGTAGTAGCTCTTTGAAACTTGACAAAATAAAGGAGTTCTCAGTTTTGTCTCTATGGTTTGTTTCCTATTCAAGTAGCCCTAGGCACAGACTGTGGAAAGCACTTTCATTGAGAGGGGTTGCCAAAGTTCTACGAAATAACGAGTTTCCGAAATACCAGCAAATATTTTTTCACCCAATCTTGATAATACTTGGTGGTAATGATCAGTACACAAATCCCACTTGGCTCACCAAATTTTGTTCTTCTAGGTTGAAGCGTTCGTCTACAGTAGCAGTTTTTATATTTAGGTTTCCCTTTGTTCTCTCCCATATAGATAGATGAATTTGGAACTCGAAATCCAACATGGTTTGTAGTAGCTCTTTGAAACTTGACAAAATAAAGGAGTTCTCAGTTTTGTCCCTATGGTTTGTTTCCTCTTCAAGTAGCCCTAGGCAGAGACTGTGGAAAGCACTTTCATTGAGAGGGGTTGCCAAGCTTCTACGAAAAAACGAGTTTCCGAAATACCAGCAAATATTTTTTCACCCAATCTTGATAATACTTGGTGGTAATGATCAGTACACAAATCCCACTTGGCTCACCAAATTTTGTTCTTCTAGGTTGAAGCGTTCGTCTACAGTAGCAGTTTTTATATTTAGGTTTCCCTCTGTTCTCTCCCATATAGATAGATGAATTTGGAACTCTAAATCCAACATGGTTTGTAGTAGCTCTTTGAAACTTGACAAAATAAAGGAGTTCTCAGTTTTGTCGCTATGGTTTGTTTCCTCTTCAAGTAGCCCTAGGCACAGACTGTGGAAAAGCACTTTCATTGAGAGGGGTTCCCAAGCTTCTAAGAAATCACGAGTTTCCGAAATACCAGCAAATTTTTTTTCACCCAATCTTGATGATACTTGGTGGTAATGATCAGTACACAAATCCCACTTGGCTCACCAAATTTTGTTCTTCTAGGTTGAAGCGTTCGTCTACAGTAGCAATTTTTATATTTAGGTTTCCCTCTGTTCTCTCCTATATAGAAAGATGAATTTGGAACTCTAAATCCAACATGGTTTGTTGTAGCTCTTTGAAACTTGACAAAATAAAGGAGTTCTCAGTTTTGTCTCTATGGTTTGTTTCCTCTTCAAGTAGCCCTAGGCACAGACTGTGGAAAAGCACTTTCATTGAGAGGGGTTGCCAAGCTTCTAAGAAATAACGAGTTTCCGAAATACGAGCAAATATTTTTTCACACAATCTTGATGATACTTGTTGCTAATGATCAGTACACAAATCCCACTAGGCTCACCAAATTTTGTTCTTCTAGGTTGAAGCTTTCGTCTACAGTAGCAGTTTTTATATTTAGGTTTCACAATGTTCTCTCATATATAGATAGATGAATTTGGAACTCTAAATCCAACATGGTTTGTAGTAGCTCTTTGAAACTTGACAAAATAAAGGAGTTCTCAGTTTTGTCTCTATGGTTTGTTTCCTCTTCATGTAGCCCTAGGCACAGACTTTGGAAAAGCACTTTCATTGAGAGGGGTTGCCAAGCTTCTAAGAAATAACGAGTTTCCGAAATACCAGCAAATATTTTTTCACCAAATTGGTGATACTTGTTGCTAATCATCAGTACACACATCCCACTTGGCTCACCAAATTTAGTTCTTCTAGGTTGAAGCGTTCGTGTACACTAGCAGTTTTTATATTTAGGTTTCCCTCTGTTCTCTCCTATACAGATAGATGAATTTGGAACTCTAAATCCAACATGGTTTGTAGTAGCTCTTTGAAACTTGACAAAATAAAGGAGTTCTCAGTTTTGTCTCTATGGTTTGTTTCCTCTTCAAGTAGCCCTAGGCACAGACTGTGGAAAGCACTTTCATTGAGAGGGGTTGCCAAACTTCTACGAAATAACGAGTTTCCGAAATACCACCAAATATTTTTTCACCCAATCTTGATGATACTTGGTGGTAATGATCAGTACACCAATCCCACTTGGCTCACCAAATTTTGTTCTTCTAGGTTGAAGCGTTCGTCTACAGTAGCAGTTTTTATATTTAGGTTTCACTCTGTTCTCTCCCATATAGATAGATGAATTTGGAACTCGAAATCCAACATGGTTTGTAGTAGCTCTTTGAAACTTGACAAAATAAAGGAGTTCTCTGTTTTGTCTCTATGGTTTGTTTCCTCTTCAAGTAGCCCTAGGCACAGACTGTGGAAAGCACTGTCATTGAGAGGGGTTGCCAAGCTTCTACGAAATAACGAGTTTCCGAAATACCAGCAAATATTTTTTCACCCAATCTTGATGATACTTGGTGCTAATGAGCAGTACACAAATCCCACTTGGCTCACCAAATTTTGTTCTTCTAGGTTGAAGCGTTCGTGTACATTAGCAGTTTTTATATTTAGGTTTCCCTCTGTTCTCTCCTATACAGATAGATGAATTTGGAACTCTAAATCCAACATGGTTTGTAGTAGCTCTTTGAAACTTGACAAAATAAAGGAGTTCTCAGTTTTGTCTCTATGGTTTGTTTCCTCTTCAAGTAGCCCTAGGCATAGACTGTGGAAAGCACTTTAATTGAGAGGGGTTGCCAAAGTTCTACGAAATAACGAGTTTCCGAAATACCAGCAAATATTTTTTCACCCAATCTTGATAATACTTGGTGGTAATGATCAGTACACAAATCCCACTTGGCTCACCAAATTTTGCTCTTCTAGGTTGAAGCCTTCGTCTACAGTAGCAGTTTTTATATTTAGGTTTCACTCTGTTCTATCCCATATAGATAGATGAATTTGGAACTCTAAATCCAACATGGTTTGTAGTAGCTCTGTGAAACTTGACAAAATAAAGAAGTTCTCAGATTTGTCTCTTTGGTTTGTTTCCTCTTCAAGTAGCCCTAGGCACAGACTGTGGAAAAGCACTTTCATTGAGAGGGGTTGCCAAGCTTCTAAGAAATAACGAGTTTCTGAAATACCAGCAAATATTTTTTCACCCAATCTTGATGATACTTGGTGGTAATGATCAGTACACAAATCCCAGTTGGCTTACCAAATTTTGTTCTTCTAGGTTGAAGCGTTCGTCTACAGTAGCATTTTTTATATTTAGGTTTCCCTCTGTTCTCTCATATATAGATAGATGAATTTGAAACTCTAAATCCAACATGGTTTGTAGTAGCTCTTTGAAACTTGACAAAATAAAGGAGTTCTCACATTTGTCTCTATGGTTCGTTTCCTCTTCAAGTAGCCCTAGGCACAGACTGTGGAAAAGCACTTTCATATAGAGGGGTTGCCAAGCTTCTAAGAAATAACGAGTTTCCGAAATACCAGCAAATATTTTTTCACCCAATCTTGATGATACTTGTTGCTAATGATCAGTACACAAATCCCACTAGGCTCACCAAATTTTGTTCTTCTAGGTTGAAGCGTTCGTCTACAGTAGCAGTTTTTATATTTAGGTTTCACTATGTTCTCTGATATATAGATAGATGAATTTGGAACTCTAAATCCAACATGGTGTGTAGTAGCTCTTTGAAACTTGACAAAATAAAGGAGTTCTCAGTTTTGTCTCTATGGTTTGAATCCTCTTCAAGTAGCCCTAGGCACAGACTGTGGAAAGCACTTTCATTGAGAGGGGTTGCCAAGCTTCTACGAAATAACGAGTTTCCGAAATACCAGCAAATATTTTTTCACCCAATCTTGATGATACTTGGTGCTAATGATCAGTACACAAAACCCACTTGGCTCACCAAATTTTGTTCTTCTAGGTTGAAGCGTTCGTGTACAGTAGCAGTTTTTATATTTACGTTTCCCTCTGTTCTCTCCTATACAGATAGATGAATTTGGAACTCTAAATCCAACTTGGTTTGTAGTAGCTCTATGAAACTTGACAAAATAAAGGAGTTCTCAGTTTTGTCTCTATGGTTTGTTTCCTCTTCAAGTAGCCCTAGGCACAGACTGTGGAAAGCACTTTCATTGAGAGGGGTTGCCAAAGTTCTACGAAATAACGAGTTTCCGAAATACCAGCAAATATTTTTTCACCCAATCTTGATAATACTTGGTGGTAATGATCAGTACACAAATCCCACTTGGCTCACCAAATTTTGTTCTTCTAGATTGAAGCGTTCATCTACAGTAGCAGTTTTTATATTTAGGTTTCCCTTTGTTCTCTCCCATATAGATAGATGAATTTGGAACTCGAAATCCAACATGGTTTGTAGTAGCTCTTTGAAACTTGACAAAATAAAGGAGTTCTCACTTTTGTCCCTATGGTTTGTTTCCTCTTCAAGTAGCCCTAGGCAGAGACTGTGGAAAGCACTTTCATTGAGAGGGGTTGCCAAGCTTCTACGAAAAAACGAGTTTCCGAAATACCAGCAAATATTTTTTCACCCAATCTTGATAATACTTGGTGGTAATGATCAGTACACAAATCCCACTTGGCTCACCAAATTTTGTTCTTCTAGGTTGAAGCGTTCGTCTACAGTAGCAGTTTTTATATTTAGGTTTCCCTCTGTTCTCTCCCATATAGATAGATGAATTTGGAACTCTAAATCCAACATGGTTTGTAGTAGCTCTTTGAAACTTGACAAACTAAAGGAGTTCTCAGTTTTGTCTCTATGGTTTGTTTCCTCTTCAAGTAGCCCTAGGCACAGACTGTGGAAAGCACATCCATTGAGAGGGGTTGCCAAGCTTCTACGAAATAACGATTTTCCGAAATAGTAGCAAATATTTTTTCACCCAATCTTGATGATACTTGGTGGTAATGATCAGTACACAAATCCCACTTGGCTTACCAAATTTTGTTCTTCTAGGTTGAAGCGTTCGTCTACAGTAGCAGTTTTTATATTTAGATTTTCCTGTGTTCTCTCCTATATAGAAAGATGAATTTGGAACTCTAAATCCAACATGGTTTGTAGTAGCTCTTTGAAACTTGACAAAATAAAGGAGTTCTCAGTTTTGTCGCTATGGTTTGTTTCCTCTTCAAGTAGCCCTAGGCAAAGACTGTGGAAAAGCACTTTCATTGAGAGGGGTTCCCAAGCTTCTAAGAAATCACGAGTTTCCGAAATACCAGCAAATATTTTTTCACACAAACTTGTTGATACTTGGTGGTAATGATCAGTACACAAATCCCACTTGGCTCACCAAATTTTGTTTTTCTAGGTTGAAGCCTTCATCTACAGTACAGTTTTTATATTTATTTTTCTCTCTGTTCTCTCCTATATAGATAGATGAATTTGGAACTCTAAATCCAACATGGTTTGTAGTAGCTCTGTGAAACTTGACAAAATAAAGAAGTTCTCAGATTTGTCTCTTTGGTTTTTTTCCTCTTCAAGTAGCCCTAGGCACAGACTGTCGAAAAGCACTTTCATTGAGAGGGGTTGCCAAGCTTCTAAGAAATAACGAGTTTCTGAAATACCAGCAAATATTTTTTCACCCAATCTTGATGATACTTGGTGGTAATGATCAGTACACAAATCCCACTTGGCTTACCAAATTTTGTTCTTCTAGGTTGAAGCGTTCGTCTACAGTAGCAGTTTTTATATTTAGGTTTCCCTCTGTTCTCTCATATATAGATAGATGAATTTGGAACTCTAAATCCAACATGGTTTGTAGTAGCTCTTTGAAACTTGACAAAATAAAGGAGTTCTCACATTTGTCTCTATGGGTCGTTTCCTCTTCAAGTAGCCCTAGGCACAGACTGTGGAAAAGCACTTTCATTGAGAGGGGTTGCCAAGCTTCTAAGAAATAACGAGTTTCCGAAATACCAGCAAATATTTTTTCACCCAATCTTGATGATACTTGGTGGTAATGATCAGTACACAAATCCCACTAGGCTCACCAAATTTTGTTCTTCTAGGTTGAAGCGTTCGTCTACTGTAGCAGTTTTTATATTTAGGTTTCACTATGTTCTCTGATATATAGATAGATGAATTTGTAACTCTAAATCCAACATGGTGTGTAGTAGCTCTTTGAAACTTGACAAAATAAAGGAGTTCTCAGTTTTGTCTCTATCGTTTGTTTCCTCTTCATGGAGCCCTAGGCACAGACTTTGGAAAAGCACTTTCATTGAGAGGGGTTGCCAAGCTTCTAAGAAATAACGAGTTTCCGAAATACCAGCAAATATTTTTTCACCCAATCTTGATGATACTTGTTGCTAATCATCAGTACACACATCCCACTTGCTCACCAAATTTAGTTCTTCTAGTTTGAAGCGTTCGTGTACACTAGCAGTTTTTATATTTAGGTTTCCCTCTGTTCTCTCCTATACAGATAGATGAATTTGGAACTCTAAATCCAACATGGTTTGTAGTAGCTCTTTGAAACTTGACAAAATAAAGGAGTTCTCAGTTTTGTCTCTATGGTTTGTTTCCTCTTCAAGTAGCCCTAGGCACAGACTGTGGAAAGCACTATAATTGAGAGGGGTTGCCAAACTTCTACGAAATAACGAGTTTCCGAAATACCAGCAAATATTTTTTCACCCAATCTTGATAATACTTGGTGGTAATGATCAGTACACAAATCCCACTTGGCTCACCAAATTTTGTTCTTCTAGGTTGAAGCGTTCGTCTACAGTAGCAGTTTTTATATTTAGGTTTCCCTTTGTTCTCTCCCATATAGATAGATGAATTTGGAACTCGAAATCCAACATGGTTTGTAGTAGCTCTTTGAAACTTGACAAAATAAAGGAGTTCTCAGTTTTGTCCCTATGGTTTGTTTCCTCTTCAAGTAGCCCTAGGCAGAGACTGTGGAAAGCACTTTCATTGAGAGGGGTTGCCAAGCTTCTACGAAAAAACGAGTTTCCGAAATACCAGCAAATATTTTTTCACCCAATCTTGATAATTCTTGGTGGTAATGATCAGTACACAAATCCCACTTGGCTCATCAAATTTTGTTCTTCTAGGTTGAAGCCTTCGTTTACAGTAGCAGTTTTTATTTTCAGGTTTCACTCTGTTCTCTCCTATATAGATAGATGAATTTGGAACTCTAAATCCAACATGGTTTGTAGTAGCTCTTTGAAACTTGACAAAATAAAGGAGTTCTCAGTTTTGTCTCTATGGTTTGTTTCCTCTTCAAGTAGCCCTAGGCACAGACAGTGGAACGCACTTTCATTGAGATGGGATGCCAAGCTTCTAAGAAATAACGAGTTTCCGAAATACCAGCAAATTTTTTTCACACAATCTTGTTGATACTTGGTGGTAATGATCAGTACACAAATCCCACTTGGCTCACCAAATTTTGTTTTTCTAGGTTGAAGCCTTCATCTACAGTACAGTTTTTATATTTAGGTTTCTCTCTGTTCTCTCCTATATAGATAGATGAATTTGGAACTCTAAATCCAACATGGTTTGTAGTAGCTCTGTGAAACTTGACAAAATAAAGAAGTTCTCAGATTTGTCTCTTTGGTTTGTTTCCTCTTCAAGTAGCCCTAGGCACAGACTGTGGAAAAGCACTTTCATTGAGAGGGGTTGCCAAGCTTCTAAGAAATAACGAGTTTCTGAAATACCAGCAAATATTTTTTCACCCAATCTTGATGATACTTGGTGGTAATGATCAGTACACAAATCCCACTTGGCTTACCAAATTTTGTTCTTCTAGGTTGAAGCGTTCGTCTACAGTAGCAGTTTTTAAATTTGGTTTCCCTATGTTCTCTGATATATAGATAGATGAATTTGGAACTCTAAATCCAACATGGTTTGTAGTAGCTCTTTGAAACTTGAGAAAATAAAGGAGTTCTCACATTTGTCTCTATGGTTCGTTTCCTCTTCAAGTAGCCCTAGGCACAGACTGTGGAAAAGCACTTTCATTGAGAGGGGTAGCCAAGCTTCTAAGAAATAACGAGTTTCCGAAATACCAGCAAATATTTTTTCACCCAATCTTGATGATACTTGTTGCTAATGATCAGTACACAAATCCCACTAGGCTCACCAAATTTTGTTCTTCTAGGTTGAAGCGTTCGTCTACAGTAGCAGTTTTTATATTTAGGTTTCACTATGGTCTCTGATATATAGATAGATGAATTTGTAACTCTAAATCCAACATGGTGTGTAGTAGCTCTTTGAAACTTGACAAAATAAAGGAGTTCTCAGTTTTGTCTCTATCGTTTGTTTCCTCTTCATGGAGCCCTAGGCACAGACTTTGGAAAAGCACTTTCATTGAGAGGGGTTGCCAAGCTGCTAAGAAATAACGAGTTTCCGAAATACCAGCAAATATTTTTTCACCCAATCTTGATGATACTTGTTGCTAATCATCAGTACACACATCCCACTTGCTCACCAAATTTAGTTCTTCTAGTTTGAAGCGTTCGTGTACACTAGCAGTTTTTATATTTAGGTTTCCCTCTGTTCTCTCCCATATAGATAGATGAATTTGGAACTCTAAATCCAACATGGTTTGTAGTAGCTCTTTGAAACTTGACAAAATAAAGGAGTTCTCAGTTTTGTCTCTATGGTTTGTTTCCTCTTCAAGTAGCCCTAGGCACAGACTGTGGAAAGCACATTCATTGAGAGGGGTTGCCAAGCTTCTACGAAATAACGATTTTCCGAAATACCAGCAAATATTTTTTCACCCAATCTTGATGATTCTTGGTGCTAATGATCAGTACACAAATCCCACTTGGCTCACCAAATTTTGTTCTTCTAGTTTGAAGCGTTCGTCTACAGTAGCAGTTTTTATATTTAGATTTTCCTGTGTTCTCTCCTATATAGAAAGATGAATTTGGAACTCTAAATCCAACATGGTTTGTAGTAGCTCTTTGAAACTTGACAAAATAAAGGAGTTCTCAGTTTTGTCGCTATGGTTTGTTTCCTCTTCAAGTAGCCCTAGGCACAGACTGTGGAAAAGCACTTTCATTGAGAGGGGTTCCCAAGCTTCTAAGAAATCACGAGTTTCCGAAATACCAGCAAATATTTTTTCACCCAATCTTGATGATACTTGGTGGTAATGATCAGTACACCAATCCCACGTGGCTCACCAAATTTTGTTCTTCTAGGTTGAAGCGTTCGTCTACAGTAGCAGTTTTTATATTTAGGTTTCACTCTGTTCTCTCATATATAGATAGATGAATTTGGAACTCTAAATCCAACATGGTTTGTAGTAGCTCTTTGAAACTTGACAAAATAAAGGAGTTCTCAGTTTTGTCTCTATGGTTTGTTTCCTCTTCAAGTAGCCCTAGGCACAGATAGTGGAACGCACTTTCATTGAGATGGGTTGCCAAGCTTCTAAGAAATAACGAGTTTCCGAAATACCAGCAAATATTTTTTCACACAATCTTGTTGATACTTGGTGGTAATGATCAGTACACAAATCCCACATGGCTCACCAAATTTTGTTTTTCTGGGTTGAAGCGTTCGTCTACAGTACAGTTTTTATATTTAGGTTTCTCTCTGTTCTCTCCTATATAGATAGATGAATTTGGAACTCTAAATCCATAATGGTTTGTAGTAGCTCTGTGAAACTTGACAAAATAAAGGAGTTCTCAGATTTGACTCTTTGGTTTGTTTCCTCTTCAAGTCCCCTAGGCACAGACTGTGGAAAAGCACTTTCATTGAGAGTGGTTGCCAAGCTTCTAAGAAATAACGAGTTTCTGAAATACCAGCAAATTTTTTTTCACCCAATCTTGATGATACTTCGTGGTAATGATCAGTACACAAATCCCACTTGGCTCACCAAATTTTGTTCTTCTAGGTTGAAGCGTTCGTCTACAGTAGCAGTTTTATATTTAGGTTTCCCTCTGTTCTCTCCTATATAGATAGATGCATTTGGAACTCTAAATCCAACATGCTTTGTAGTAGCTCCTTGAAACTTGACAAAATAAAGGAGTTCTCAGTTTTGTCTCTATGGTTTGTTTCCTCTTCAAGTAGCCCTAGGCACAGACTGTGGAAAGCACTGTCATTGAGAGGGGTTGCCAAGCTTCTACGAAATAACGAGTTTCCGAAATACCAGCAAATATTTTTTCACCCAATCTTGATGATACTTGGTGCTAATGAGCAGTACACAAATCCCACTTGGCTCACCAAATTTTGTTCTTCTAGGTTGAAGCGTTCGTGTACATTAGCAGTTTTTATATTTAGGTTTCCCTCTGTTCTCTCCTATACAGATAGATGAATTTGGAACTCTAAATCCAACATGGTTTTTAGTAGCTCTTTGAAACTTGACAAAATAAAGGAGTTCTCAGTTTTGTCTCTATGGTTTGTTTCCTCTTCAAGTAGCCCTAGGCATAGACTGTGGAAAGCACTTTAATTGAGAGGGGTTGCCAAAGTTCTACGAAATAACGAGTTTCCGAAATACCAGCAAATATTTTTTCACCCAATCTTGATAATACTTGGTGGTAATGATCAGTACACAAATCCCACTTGGCTCAAAATATTGCTCTTCTAGGTTGAAGCCTTCGTCTACAGTAGCAGTTTTTATATTTAGGTTTCACTCTGTTCTATCCCATATAGATAGATGAATTTGGAACTCTAAATCCAACATGGTTTGTAGTAGCTCTGTGAAACTTGACAAAATAAAGAAGTTCTCAGATTTGTCTCTTTGGTTTGTTTCCTCTTCAAGTAGCCCTAGGCACAGACTGTGGAAAAGCACTTTCATTGAGAGGGGTTGCCAAGCTTCTAAGAAATAACGAGTTTCTGAAATACCAGCAAATATTTTTTCACCCAATCTTGATGATACTTGGTGGTAATGATCAGTACACAAATCCCAGTTGGCTTACCAAATTTTGTTCTTCTAGGTTGAAGCGTTCGTCTACAGTAGCATTTTTTATATTTAGGTTTCCCTCTGTTCTCTCATATATAGATAGATGAATTTGAAACTCTAAATCCAACATGGTTTGTAGTAGCTCTTTGAAACTTGACAAAATAAAGGAGTTCTCACATTTGTCTCTATGGTTCGTTTCCTCTTCAAGTAGCCCTAGGCACAGACTGTGGAAAAGCACTTTCATATAGAGGGGTTGCCAAGCTTCTAAGAAATAACGAGTTTCCGAAATACCAGCAAATATTTTTTCACCCAATCTTGATGATACTTGTTGCTAATGATCAGTACACAAATCCCACTAGGCTCACCAAATTTTGTTCTTCTAGGTTGAAGCGTTCGTCTACAGTAGCAGTTTTTATATTTAGGTTTCACTATGTTCTCTGATATATAGATAGATGAATTTGGAACTCTAAATCCAACATGGTGTGTAGTAGCTCTTTGAAACTTGACAAAATAAAGGAGTTCTCAGTTTTGTCTCTATGGTTTGTTTCCTCTTCAAGTAGCCCTAGGCACAGACTGTGGAAAGCACTTTAATTGAGAGGGGTTGCCAAACTTCTACGAAATAACGAGTTTCCGAAATACCAGCAAATATTTTTTCACCCAATCTTGATAATACTTGGTGGTAGTGATCAGTACACAAATCCCACTTGGCTCTCAAATTTGTTCTTCTAGGTTGAAGCGTTCGTCTACAGAAGCAGTTTTTATATTTAGGTTTCACTCTGTTCTCTCCCATATAGATAGATGAATTTGGAACTCGAAATCCAACATGGTTTGTAGTAGCTCTTTGAAACTTGACAAAATAAAGGAGTTCTCAGTTTTGTCTCTATGGTTTGTTTCCTCTTCAAGTAGCCCTAGGCACAGACTGTGGAAAGCACTTTCATTGAGAGGGGTTGCCAAGCTTCTACGAAATAACGAGTTTCCGAAATACCAGCAAATATTTTTTCACCCAATCTTGATGATACTTGGTGCTAATGATCAGTACACAAAACCCACTTGGCTCACCAAATTTTGTTCTTCTAGGTTGAAGCGTTCGTGTACAGTAGCAGTTTTTATATTTACGTTTCCCTCTGTTCTCTCCTATACAGATAGATGAATTTGGAACTCTAAATCCAACTTGGTTTGTAGTAGCTCTATGAAACTTGACAAAATAAAGGAGTTCTCAGTTTTGTCTCTATGGTTTGTTTCCTCTTCAAGTAGCCCTAGGCACAGACTGTGGAAAGCACTTTCATTGAGAGGGGTTGCCAAAGTTCTACGAAATAACGAGTTTCCGAAATACCAGCAAATATTTTTTCACCCAATCTTGATAATACTTGGTGGTAATGATCAGTACACAAATCCCACTTGGCTCACCAAATTTTGTTCTTCTAGATTGAAGCGTTCGTCTACAGTAGCAGTTTTTATATTTAGGTTTCCCTTTGTTCTCTCCCATATAGATAGATGAATTTGGAACTCGAAATCCAACATGGTTTGTAGTAGCTCTTTGAAACTTGACAAAATAAAGGAGTTCTCACTTTTGTCCCTATGGTTTGTTTCCTCTTCAAGTAGCCCTAGGCAGAGACTGTGGAAAGCACTTTCATTGAGAGGGGTTGCCAAGCTTCTACGAAAAAACGAGTTTCCGAAATACCAGCAAATATTTTTTCACCCAATCTTGATAATACTTGGTGGTAATGATCAGTACACAAATCCCACTTGGCTCACCAAATTTTGTTCTTCTAGGTTGAAGCGTTCGTCTACAGTAGCAGTTTTTATATTTAGGTTTCCCTCTGTTCTCTCCCATATAGATAGATGAATTTGGAACTCTAAATCCAACATGGTTTGTAGTAGCTCTTTGAAACTTGACAAACTAAAGGAGTTCTCAGTTTTGTCTCTATGGTTTGTTTCCTCTTCAAGTAGCCCTAGGCACAGACTGTGGAAAGCACATTCATTGAGAGGGGTTGCCAAGCTTCTACGAAATAACGATTTTCCGAAATAGTAGCAAATATTTTTTCACCCAATCTTGATGATACTTGGTGGTAATGATCAGTACACAAATCCCACTTGGCTTACCAAATTTTGTTCTTCTAGGTTGAAGCGTTCGTCTACAGTAGCAGTTTTTATATTTAGATTTTCCTGTGTTCTCTCCTATATAGAAAGATGAATTTGGAACTCTAAATCCAACATGGTTTGTAGTAGCTCTTTGAAACTTGAGAAAATAAAGGAGTTCTCAGTTTTGTCGCTATGGTTTGTTTCCTCTTCAAGTAGCCCTAGGCACAGACTGTGGAAAAGCACTTTCAATGAGAGGGGTTCCCAAGCTTCTAAGAAATCACGAGTTTCCGAAATACCAGCAAATATTTTTTCACACAATCTTGTTGATACTTGGTGGTAATGATCAGTACACAAATCCCACTTGGCTCACCAAATTTTGTTTTTCTAGGTTGAAGCCTTCATCTACAGTACAGTTTTTATATTTATTTTTCTCTCTGTTCTCTCCTATATAGATAGATGAATTTGGAACTCTAAATCCAACATGGTTTGTAGTAGCTCTGTGAAACTTGACAAAATAAAGAAGTTCTCAGATTTGTCTCTTTGGTTTGTTTCCTCTTCAAGTAGCCCTAGGCACAGACTGTCGAAAAGCACTTTCATTGAGAGGGGTTGCCAAGCTTCTAAGAAATAACGAGTTTCTGAAATACCAGCAAATATTTTTTCACCCAATCTTGATGATACTTGGTGGTAATGATCAGTACACAAATCCCACTTGGCTTACCAAATTTTGTTCTTCTAGGTTGAAGCGTTCGTCTACAGTAGCAGTTTTTATATTTAGGTTTCCCTCTGTTCTCTCATATATAGATAGATGAATTTGGAACTCTAAATCCAACATGGTTTGTAGTAGCTCTTTGAAACTTGACAAAATAAAGGAGTTCTCACATTTGTCTCTATGGGTCGTTTCCTCTTCAAGTAGCCCTAGGCACAGACTGTGGAAAAGCACTTTCATTGAGAGGGGTTGCCAAGCTTCTAAGAAATAACGAGTTTCCGAAATACCAGCAAATATTTTTTCACCCAATCTTGATGATACTTGGTGGTAATGATCAGTACACAAATCCCACTAGGCTCACCAAATTTTGTTCTTCTAGGTTGAAGCGTTCGTCTACTGTAGCAGTTTTTATATTTAGGTTTCACTATGTTCTCTGATATATAGATAGATGAATTTGTAACTCTAAATCCAACATGGTGTGTAGTAGCTCTTTGAAACTTGACAAAATAAAGGAGATCTCAGTTTTGTCTCTATCGTTTGTTTCCTCTTCATGGAGCCCTAGGCACAGACTTTGGAAAAGCACTTTCATTGAGAGGGGTTGCCAAGCTTCTAAGAAATAACGAGTTTCCGAAATACCAGCAAATATTTTTTCACCCAATCTTGATGATACTTGTTGCTAATCATCAGTACACACATCCCACTTGCTCACCAAATTTAGTTCTTCTAGTTTGAAGCGTTCGTGTACACTAGCAGTTTTTATATTTAGGTTTCCCTCTGTTCTCTCCTATACAGATAGATGAATTTGGAACTCTAAATCCAACATGGTTTGTAGTAGCTCTTTGAAACTTGACAAAATAAAGGAGTTCTCAGTTTTGTCTCTATGGTTTGTTTCCTCTTCAAGTAGCCCTAGGCACAGACTGTGGAAAGCACTTTCATTGAGAGGGGTTGCCAAAGTTCTACGAAATAACGAGTTTCCGAAATACCAGCAAATATTTTTTCACCCAATCTTGATAATACTTGGTGGTAATGATCAGTACACAAATCCCACTTGGCTCACCAAATTTTGTTCTTCTAGGTTGAAGCGTTCGTCTACAGTAGCAGTTTTTATATTTAGGTTTCCCTTTGTTCTCTCCCATATAGATAGATGAATTTGGAACTCGAAATCCAACATGGTTTGTAGTAGCTCTTTGAAACTTGACAAAATAAAGGAGTTCTCAGTTTTGTCCCTATGGTTTGTTTCCCCTTCAAGTAGCCCTAGGCAGAGACTGTGGAAAGCACTTTCATTGAGAGGGGTTGCCAAGCTTCTACGAAAAAACGAGTTTCCGAAATACCAGCAAATATTTTTTCACCCAATCTTGATAATACTTGGTGGTAATGATCAGTACACAAATCCCACTTGGCTCATCAAATTTTGTTCTTCTAGGTTGAAGCCTTCGTTTACAGTAGCAGTTTTTATTTTCAGGTTTCACTCTGTTCTCTCCTATATAGATAGATGAATTTGGAACTCTAAATCCAACATGGTTTGTAGTAGCTCTTTGAAACTTGACAAAATAAAGGAGTTCTCAGTTTTGTCTCTATGGTTTGTTTCCTCTTCAAGTAGCCCTAGGCACAGACAGTGGAACGCACTTTCATTGAGATGGGTTGCCAAGCTTCTAAGAAATAACGAGTTTCCGAAATACCAGCAAATATTTTTTCACACAATCTTGTTGATACTTGGTGGTAATGATCAGTACACAAATCCCACTTGGCTCACCAAATTTTGTTTTTCTAGGTTGAAGCCTTCATCTACAGTACAGTTTTTATATTTAGGTTTCTCTCTGTTCTCTCCTATATTAGATAGATGAATTTGGAACTCTAAATCCAACATGGTTTGTAGTAGCTCTGTGAAACTTGAAAAATAAAGAAGTTCTCAGATTTGTCTCTTTGGTTTGTTTCCTCTTCAAGTAGCCCTAGGCACAGACTGTGGAAAAGCACTTTCATTGAGAGGGGTTGCCAAGCTTCTAAGAAATAACGAGTTTCTGAAATACCAGCAAATATTTTTTCACCCAATCTTGATGATACTTGGTGGTAATGATCAGTACACAAATCCCACTTGGCTTACCAAATTTTGTTCTTCTAGGTTGAAGCGTTCGTCTACAGTAGCAGTTTTTATATTTAGGTTTCCCTCTGTTCTCTCATATATAGATAGATGAATTTGGAACTCTAAATCCAACATGGTTTGTAGTAGCTCTTTGAAACTTGAGAAAAAAAAGGAGTTCTCACATTTGTCTCTATGGTTCGTTTCCTCTTCAAGTAGCCCTAGGCACAGACTGTGGAAAAGCACTTTCATTGAGAGGGGTAGCCAAGCTTCTAAGAAATAACGAGTTTCCGAAATACCAGCAAATATTTTTTCACCCAATCTTGATGATACTTGTTGCTAATGATCAGTACACAAATCCCACTAGGGCTCACCAAATTTTGTTCTTCTAGGTTGAAGCGTTCGTCTACAGTAGCAGTTTTTATATTTAGGTTTCACTATGGTCTCTGATATATAGATAGATGAATTTGTAACTCTAAATCCAACATGGTGTGTAGTAGCTCTTTGAAACTTGACAAAATAAAGGAGTTCTCAGTTTTGTCTCTATCGTTTGTTTCCTCTTCATGGAGCCCTAGGCACAGACTTTGGAAAGCACTTTCATTGAGAGGGGTTGCCAAGCTGCTAAGAAATAACGAGTTTCCGAAATACCAGCAAATATTTTTTCACCCAATCTTGATGATACTTGTTGCTAATCATCAGTACACACATCCCACTTGCTCACCAAATTTAGTTCTTCTAGTTTGAAGCGTTCGTGTACACTAGCAGTTTTTATATTTAGGTTTCCCTCTGTTCTCTCCCATATAGATAGATGAATTTGGAACTCTAAATCCAACATGGTTTGTAGTAGCTCTTTGAAACTTGACAAAATAAAGGAGTTCTCAGTTTTGTCTCTATGGTTTGTTTCCTCTTCAAGTAGCCCTAGGCACAGACTGTGGAAAGCACATTCATTGAGAGGGGTTGCCAAGCTTCTACGAAATAACGATTTTCCGAAATACCAGCAAATATTTTTTCACCCAATCTTGATGATTCTTGGTGCTAATGATCAGTACACAAATCCCACTTGGCTCACCAAATTTTGTTCTTCTAGGTTGAAGCGTTCGTCTACAGTAGCAGTTTTTATATTTAGATTTTCCTGTGTTCTCTCCTATATAGAAAGATGAATTTGGAACTCTAAATCCAACATGGTTTGTAGTAGCTCTTTGAAACTTGACAAAATAAAGGAGTTCTCAGTTTTGTCGCTATGGTTTGTTTCCTCTTCAAGTAGCCCTAGGCACAGACTGTGGAAAAGCACTTTCATTGAGAGGGGTTCCCAAGCTTCTAAGAAATCACGAGTTTCCGAAATACCAGCAAATATTTTTTCACCCAATCTTGATGATACTTGGTGGTAATGATCAGTACACCAATCCCACTTGGCTCACCAAATTTTGTTCTTCTAGGTTGAAGCGTTCGTCTACAGTAGCAGTTTTTATATTTAGGTTTCACTCTGTTCTCTCATATATAGATAGATGAATTTGGAACTCTAAATCCAACATGGTTTGTAGTAGCTCTTTGAAACTTGACAAAATAAAGGAGTTCTCAGTTTTGTCTCTATGGTTTGTTTCCTCTTCAAGTAGCCCTAGGCACAGATAGTGGAACGCACTTTCATTGAGATGGGTTGCCAAGCTTCTAAGAAATAACGAGTTTCCGAAATACCAGCAAATATTTTTTCACACAATCTTGTTGATACTTGGTGGTAATGATCAGTACACAAATCCCACATGGCTCACCAAATTTTGTTTTTCTGGGTTGAAGCGTTCGTCTACAGTACAGTTTTTATATTTAGGTTTCTCTCTGTTCTCTCCTATATAGATAGATGAATTTGGAACTCTAAATCCATAATGGTTTGTAGTAGCTCTGTGAAACTTGACAAAATAAAGGAGTTCTCAGATTTGTCTCTTTGGTTTGTTTCCTCTTCAAGTCCCCTAGGCACAGACTGTGGAAAAGCACTTTCATTGAGAGTGGTTGCCAAGCTTCTAAGAAATAACGAGTTTCTGAAATACCAGCAAATTTTTTTTCACCCAATCTTGATGATACTTCGTGGTAATGATCAGTACACAAATCCCACTTGGCTCACCAAATTTTGTTCTTCTAGGTTGAAGCGTTCGTCTACAGTAGCAGTTTTATATTTAGGTTTCCCTCTGTTCTCTCCTATATAGATAGATGCATTTGGAACTCTAAATCCAACATGCTTTGTAGTAGCTCCTTGAAACTTGACAAAATAAAGGAGTTCTCAGTTTTGTCTCTATGGTTTGTTTCCTCTTCAAGTAGCCCTAGGCACAGACTGTGGAAAAGCACTTTCATTGAGAGGGGTTGCCAAGCTTCTAAGAAATAACGAGTTTCCGAAATACCAGCAAATATTTTTTCACCCAATCTTGATGATACTTGTTGCTAATGATCAGTACACAAATCCCACTAGGCTCACCAAATTTTGTTCTTCTAGGTTGAAGCGTTCGTCTACAGTAGCAGTTTTTATATTTAGGTTTCACTATGTTCTCTGATATATAGATAGATGAATTTGGAACTCTAAATCCAACATGGTGTGTAGTAGCTCTTTGAAACTTGACAAAATAAAGGAGTTCTCAGTTTTGTCTCTATCGTTTGTTTCCTCTTCATGGAGCCCTAGGCACAGATTTGGAAAAGCACTTTCATTGAGAGGGGTTGCCAAGCTTCTAAGAAATAACGAGTTTCCGAAATACCAGCAAACATTTTTTCACCCAATCTTGATGATACTTGTTGCTAATCATCAGTACACACATCCCACTTGCTCACCAAATTTAGTTCTTCTAGGTTGAAGCGTTCGTGTACACTAGCAGTTTTTATATTTAGGTTTCCCTCTGTTCTCTCCTATACAGATAGATGAATTTGGAACTCTAAATCCAACATGGTTTGTAGTAGCTCTTTGAAACTTGACAAAATAAAGGAGTTCTCAGTTTTGTCTCTATGGTTTGTTTCCTCTTCAAGTAGCCCTAGGCACAGACTGTGGAAAGCACTTTAATTGAGAGGGGTTGCCAAACTTCTACGAAATAACGAGTTTCCGAAATACCAGCAAATATTTTTTCACCCAATCTTGATAATACTTGGTGGTAGTGATCAGTACACAAATCCCACTTGGCTCTCAAATTTTGTTCTTCTAGGTTGAAGCGTTCGTCTACAGAAGCAGTTTTTATATTTAGGTTTCACTCTGTTCTCTCCCATATAGATAGATGAATTTGGAACTCGAAATCCAACATGGTTTGTAGTAGCTCTTTGAAACTTGACAAAATAAAGGAGTTCTCAGTTTTGTCTCTATGGTTTGTTTCCTCTTCAAGTAGCCCTAGGCACAGACTGTGGAAAGCACTTTCATTGAGAGGGGTTGCCAAGCTTCTACGAAATAACGAGTTTCCGAAATACCAGCAAATATTTTTTCACCCAATCTTGATGATACTTGGTGCTAATGATCAGTACACAAATCCCACTTGGCTCACCAAATTTTGTTCTTCTAGGTTGAAGCGTTCGTGTACAGTAGCAGTTTTTATATTTACGTTTCCCTCTGTTCTCTCCTATACAGATAGATGAATTTGGAACTCTAAATCCAACTTGGTTTGTAGTAGCTCTATGAAACTTGACAAAATAAAGGAGTTCTCAGTTTTGTCTCTATGGTTTGTTTCCTCTTCAAGTAGCCCTAGGCACAGACTGTGGAAAGCACTTTCATTGAGAGGGGTTGCCAAAGTTCTACGAAATAACGAGTTTCCGAAATACCAGCAAATATTTTTTCACCCAATCTTGATAATACTTGGTGGTAATGATCAGTACACAAATCCCACTTGGCTCACCAAATTTTGTTCTTCTAGATTGAAGCGTTCGTCTACAGTAGCAGTTTTTATATTTAGGTTTCCCTTTGTTCTCTCCCATATAGATAGATGAATTTGGAACTCGAAATCCAACATGGTTTGTAGTAGCTCTTTGAAACTTGACAAAATAAAGGAGTTCTCACTTTTGTCCCTATGGTTTGTTTCCTCTTCAAGTAGCCCTAGGCAGAGACTGTGGAAAGCACTTTCATTGAGAGGGGTTGCCAAGCTTCTACGAAAAAACGAGTTTCCGAAATACCAGCAAATATTTTTTCACCCAATCTTGATAATACTTGGTGGTAATGATCAGTACACAAATCCCACTTGGCTCACCAAATTTTGTTCTTCTAAGTTGAAGCGTTCGTCTACAGTAGCAGTTTTTATATTTAGGTTTCCCTCTGTTCTCTCCCATATAGATAGATGAATTTGGAACTCTAAATCCAACATGGTTTGTAGTAGCTCTTTGAAACTTGACAAAATAAAAGAGTTCTCAGTTTTGTCTCTATGGTTTGTTTCCTCTTCAAGTAGCCCTAGGCACAGACTGTGGAAAGCACATACATTGAGAGGGGTTGCCAAGCTTCTACGAAATAACGATTTTCCGAAAAAATAGCAAATATTTTTTCACCCAATCTTGATGATACTTGGTGGTAATGATCAGTACACAAATCCCACTTGGCTTACCAAATTTTGTTCTTCTAGGTTGAAGCGTTCGTCTACAGTAGCAGTTTTTATATTTAGATTTTCCTGTCTTCTCTCCTATATAGAAAGATGAATTTGGAACTCTAAATCCAACATGGTTTGTAGTAGCTCTTTGAAACTTGACAAAATAAAGGAGTTCTCAGTTTTGTCGCTATGGTTTGTTTCCTCTTCAATTAGCCCTAGGCACAGACTGTGGAAAAGCACTTTCATTGAGAGGGGTTCCCAAGCTTCTAAGAAATCACGAGTTTCCGAAATACCAGCAAATATTTTTTCACACAATCTTGTTGATACTTGGTGGTAATGATCAGTACACAAATCCCACTTGGCTCACCAAATTTTGTTTTTCTAGGTTGAAGCCTTCATCTACAGTACAGTTTTTATATTTAGGTTTCTCTCTGTTCTCTCCTATATAGATAGATGAATTTGGAACTCTAAATCCAACATGGTTTGTAGTAGCTCTGTGAAACTTGACAAAATAAAGAAGTTCTCAGATTTGTCTCTATGGTTTGTTTCATCTTCAAGTAGCCCTAGGCACAGACTGTGGAAAAGCACTTTCATTGAGAGGGGTTGCCAAGCTTCTAAGAAATAACGAGTTTCCGAAATACCAGCAAATATTTTTTCACCCAATCTTGATGATACTTGGTGCTAATGATCAGTACACAAATCCCACTTGGCTCACCAAATTTTGTTCTTCTAGGTTGAAGCGTTCGTCTACAGTAGCAGTTTTTATATATAGTTTTCCCTCTCTTCTCTCCTATATAGAAAGATGAATTTGGAACTCTAAATCCAACATGGTTTGTAGTAGCTCTTTGAAACTTGACAAAATAAAGGAGTTCTCAGTTTTGTCGCTATGGTTTGTTTCCTCTTCAAGTAGCCCTAGGCACAGACTGTGGGAAAGCACTTTCATTGAGAGGGGTTCCCAAGCTTCTAAGAAATCACGATTTTCCGAAATACCAGCAAATATTTTTTCACCCAATCTTGATGATACTTGGTGGTAATGATCAGTACACCAATCCCACTTGGCTCACCAAATTTTGTTCTTCTAGGTTGAAGCGTTCGTCTACAGTAGCAGTTTTTATATTTAGGTTTCACTCTGTTCTCTCATATATAGATAGATGAATTTGGAACTCTAAATCCAACATGGTTTGTAGTAGCTCTTTGAAACTTGACAAAATAAAGGAGTTCTCAGTTTTGTCTCTATGGTTTGTTTCCTCTTCAAGTAGCCCTAGGCACAGACCTTGGAACGCACTTTCATTGAGATGGGTTGCCAAGCTTCTAAGAAATAACGAGTTTCCGAAATACCAGCAAATATTTTTTCACACAATCTTGTTGATACTTGGTGGTAATGATCAGTACACAAATCCCACATGGCTCACCAAATTTTGTTTTTCTGGGTTGAAGCGTTCGTCTACAGTACAGTTTTTATATTTAGGTTTCTCTCTGTTCTCTCCTATATAGATAGATGAATTTGGAACTCTAAATCCATAATGGTTTGTAGTAGCTCTGTGAAACTTGACAAAATAAAGGAGTTCTCAGATTTGTCTCTTTGGTTTGTTTCCTCTTCAAGTCCCCTAGGCACAGACTGTGGAAAAGCACTTTCATTGAGAGTGGTTGCCAAGCTTCTAAGAAATAACGAGTTTCTGAAATACCAGCAAATATTTTTTCACCCAATCTTGATGATACTTCGTGGTAATGATCAGTACACAAATCCCACTTGGCTCACCAAATTTTGTTCTTCTAGGTTGAAGCGTTCGTCTACAGTAGCAGTTTTATATTTAGGTTTCAATCTGTTCTCTCCTATATAGATAGATGCATTTGGAACTCTAAATCCAACATGCTTTGTAGTAGCTCCTTGAAACTTGACAAAATAAAGGAGTTCTCAGTTTTGTCTCTATGGTTTGTTTCATCTTCAAGTAGCCCTAGGCACAGACTGTGGAAAAGCACTTTCATTGAGAGGGGTTGCCAAGCTTCTAAGAAATAACGAGTTTCCGAAATACCAGCAAATATTTTTTCACCCAATCTTGATGATACTTGTTGCTAATGATCAGTACAAGAATCACACTAGGCTCACCAAATTTTGTTCTTCTAGGTTGAAGCGTTCGTCTACAGTAGCAGTTTTTATATTTAGGTTTCACTATGTTCTCTCATATATAGATAGATGAATTTGGAACTCTAAATCCAACATGGTTTCTAGTAGCTCTTTGAAACTTGACAAAATAAAGGAGTTCTCAGTTTTGTCTCTATGGTTTGTTTCCTCTTCATGTAGCCCTAGGCACAGACTTTGGAAAAGCACTTTCATTGAGAGGGGTTGCCAAGCTTCTAAGAAATAACGAGTTTCCGAAATACCAGCAAATATTTTTTCACCCAATCTTGATGATACTTGTTGCTAATCATCAGTACACACATCCCACTTGGCTCACCAAATTTAGTTCTTCTAGGTTGAAGCGTTCATGTACACTAGCAGTTTTTATATTTAGGTTTCCCTCTGTTCTCTCCTATACAGATAGATGAATTTGGAACTCTAAATCCAACATGGTTTGTAGTAGCTCTTTGAAACTTGACAAAATAAAGGAGTTCTCAGTTTTGTCTCTAGGGTTTGTTTCCTCTTCAAGTAGCCCTAGGCACAGACTGTGGAAAGCACTTTCATTGAGAGGGGTTGCCAAACTTCTACGAAATAACGAGTTTCCGAAATACCACCAAATATTTTTTCACCCAATCTTGATAATACTTGGTGGTAATGATCAGTACACAAATCCCACTTGGCTCACCAAATTTTGTTCTTCTAGGTTGAAGCGTTCGTCTACAGTAGCAGTTTTTATATTTAGGTTTCACTCTGTTCTCTCCCATATAGATAGATGAATTTGGAACTCGAAATCCAACATGGTTTGTAGTAGCTCTTTGAAACTTGACAAAATAAAGGAGTTCTCAGTTTTGTCTCTATGGTTTGTTTCCTCTTCAAGTAGCCCTAGGCACAGACTGTGGAAAGCACTTTCATTGAGAGGGGTTGCCAAGCTTCTACGAAATAAGGAGTTTCCGAAATACCAGCAAATATTTTTTCACCCAATCTTGATGATACTTGGTGCTAATGATCAGTACACAAATCCCACTTGGCTCACCAAATTTTGTTCTTCTAGGTTGACGCGTTCGTGTACAGTAGCAGTTTTTATATTTAGGTTTCCCTCTGTTCTCTCCTATACAGATAGATGAATTTGGAACTCTAAATCCAACATGGTTTGTAGTAGCTCTTTGAAACTTGACAAAATAAAGGAGTTCTCAGTTTTGTCTCTATGGTTTGTTTCCTCTTCAAGTAGCCCTAGGCATAGACTGTGGAAAGCACTTTAATTGAGAGGGGTTGCCAAAGTTCTACGAAATAACGAGTTTCCGAAATACCAGCAAATATTTTTTCACCCAATCTTGATAATACTTGGTGGTAATGATCAGTGCACAAATCCCACTTGGCTCACCAAATTTTGCTCTTCTAGGTTGAAGCCTTCGTCTACAGTAGCAGTTTTTATATTTAGGTTTCACTCTCTTCTATCCCATATAGATAGATGAATTTGGAACTCGAAATCCAACATGGTTTGTAGTAGCTCTTTGAAACTTGACAAAATAAAGGAGTTCTCAGCTTTGTCTCTATGGTTTGTTTCCTCTTCAAGTAGCCCTAGGCACAGACTGTGGAAAGCACTTTCATTGAGAGGGGTTGCCAAGCTTCTACGAAATAACGAGTTTCCGAAATACCAGCAAATATTTTTTCACCCAATCTTGATGATACTTGGTGCTAATGATCAGTACACAAATCCCACTTGGATCACCAAATTTTGTTCTTCTAGGTTGAAGCGTTCGTCTACAGTAGCAGTTTTTATATTTAGGTTTCCCTCTGTTCTCTCCTATGTAGAAAGATTAATTTGGAACTCTAAATCCAACATGGTTTGTAGTAGCTCTTTGAAACTTGACAAAATAAAGGAGTTCTCAGTTTTGTCGCTATGGTTTGTTTCCTCTTCAAGTAGCCCTAGGCACAGACTGAGGAAAAGCACTTTCATTGAGAGGGGTTCCCAAGCTTCTAAGAAATCACGAGATTCCGAAATACCAGCAAATTTTTTTTCACCCAATCTTGATGATACTTGGTGGTAATGATCAGTACACAATTCCCACTTGGCTCACCAAATTTTGTTCTTCTAGGTTGAAGCGTTCGTCTACAGTAGCAATTTTTATATTTAGGTTTTCCTCTGTTCTCTCCTATATAGAAAGATGAATTTGGAACTCTAAATCCAACATGGTTTGTTGTAGCTCTTTGAAACTTGACAAAATAAAGGAGTTCTCAGTTTTGTCTCTATGGTTTGTTTCCTCTTCAAGTAGCCCTAGGCACAGACTGTGGAAAAGCACTTTCATTGAGAGGGGTTGCCAAACTTCTACGAAATAACGAGTTTCCGAAATACCAGCAAATATTTTTTCACCCAATCTTGATAATATTTGGTGGTAATGATCAGTCCACAAATCCCACTTGGCTCACCAAATTTTGTTATTCTAGGTTGAAGCGTTCGTCTACAGTAGCAGTTTTTATATTTAGGTTTCACTCTGTTCTATCCCATATAGATAGATGAATTTGGAACTCGAAATCCAACATGTTTTGTAGTAGCTCTTTGAAACTTGACAAAATAAAGGAGTTCTCAGTTTTGTCTCTATGGTTTGTTTCCTCTTCAAGTAGCCCTAGGCACAGACTGTGGAAAGCACTTTCATTGAGAGGGGTTGCCAAGCTTCTACGAAATAAGGAGTTTCCGAAATACCAGCAAATATTTTTTCACCCAATCTTGATGATACTTGGTGCTAATGATCAGTACACAAATCCCACTTGGATCACCAAATTTTGTTCTTCTAGGTTGAAGCGTTCGTCTACAGTAGCAGTTTTTATATTTAGGTTTCCCTCTGTTCTCTCCTATGTAGAAAGATTAATTTGGAACTCTAAATCCAACATGGTTTGTAGTAGCTCTTTGAAACTTGACAAAATAAAGGAGTTCTCAGTTTTGTCTCTATGGTTTGTTTCCTCTTCAAGTAGCCCTAGGCACAGACTGTGGAAAAGCACTTTCATTGAGAGGGGTTGCCAAGCTTCTAAGAAATAACGAGTTTCCGAAATACCAGCAAATATTTTTTCACCCAATCTTGATGATACTTGTTGCTAATGATCAGTACACAAATCCCACTAGGCTCACCAAATTTTGTTCTTCTAGGTTGAAGCGTTCGTCTACAGTAGCAGTTTTTATATTTAGGTTTCACTATGTTCTCTCATATATAGATAGATGAATTTGGAACTCTGAATCCAACATGGTTTGTAGTAGCTCTTTGAAACTTGACAAAATAAAGGAGTTCTCAGTTTTGTCTCTATGGTTTGTTTCCTCTTCATGTAGCCCTAGGCACAGACTTTGGAAAAGCACTTTCATTGAGAGGGGTTGCCAAGCTTCTAAGAAATAACGAGTTTCCGAAATACCAGTAAATATTTTTTCACCCAATCTTGATGATACTTGTTGCTAATCATCAGTACACACATCCCACTTGGCTCACCAAATTTAGTTCTTCTAGGTTGAAGCGTTCGTGTACACTAGCAGTTTTTATATTTAGGTTTCCCTCTGTTCTCTGCTATACAGATAGATGAATTTGGAACTCTAAATCCAACATGGTTTGTAGTAGCTCTTTGAAACTTGACAAAATAAAGGAGTTCTCAGTTTTGTCTCTATGGTTTGTTTCCTCTTCAAGTAGCCCTAGGCACAGACTGTGGAAAGCACTTTCATTGAGAGGGGTTGCCAAACTTCTACGAAATAACGAGTTTCCGAAATACCAGCAAATATTTTTTCACCCAATCTTGATAATACTTGGTGGTAATGATCAGTCCACAAATCCCACTTGGCTCAAAAAATTTTGTTCTTCTAGGTTGAAGCGTTCGTCTACAGTAGCAGTTTTTATATTTAGGTTTCACTCTGTTCTCTCCCATATAGATAGATGAAATTGGAACTCGAAATCCAACATGGTTTGTAGTAGCTCTTTGAAACTTGACAAAATAAAGGAGTTCTCAGTTTTGTCTCTATGGTTTGTTTCCTCTTCAAGTAGCCTAGGCACAGACTGTGGAAAGCACTTTCATTGAGAGGGGTTGCCAAGCTTCTACGAAATAACGAGTTTCTCCGAAATACCAGCAAATATTTTTTCACCCAATCTTGATGATACTTGGTGCTAATGATCAGTACACAAATCCCACTTGGCTCACCAAATTTTGTTCTTCTAGGTTGAAGCGTTCATCTACAGTAGCAGTTTTTATATTTAGGTTTCCCTCTGTTCTCTCCTATGTAGAAAGATGAATTTGGAACTCTTAATCCAACATGGTTTGTAGTAGCTCTTTGAAACTTGACAAAATAAAGGAGTTCTCAGTTTTGTCGCTATGGTTTGTTTCCTCTTCAAGTAGCCCTAGGCACAGACTGTGGAAAAGCAATTTCATTGAGAGGGATTCCCAAGCTTCTAAGAAATCACGAGTTTCCGAAATACCAGCAAATTTTTTTTCACCCAATCTTGATGATACTTGGTGGTAATGATCAGTACACATATCCCACTTGGCTCACCAAATTTTGTTATTCTAGGTTGAAGCGTTCGTCTACAGTAGCAATTTTTATATTTAGGTTTCCCTCTGTTCTCTCCTATATAGAAAGATGAATTTGGAACTCTAAATCCAACATGGTTTGTTGTAGCTCTTTGAAACTTGACAAAATAAAGGAGTTCTCAGTTTTGTCTCTATGGTTTGTTTCCTCTTCAAGTAGCCCTAGGCACAGACTGTGGAAAGCACTTTCATTGAGAGGGGTTGCCAAACTTCTACGAAATAACGAGTTTCCGAAATACCAGCAAATATTTTTTCACCCAATCTTGATAATACTTGGTGGTAATGATCAGTCCACAAATCCCACTTGGCTCAAAAAATTTTGTTCTTCTAGGTTGAAGCGTTCGTCTACAGTAGCAGTTTTTATATTTAGGTTTCACTCTGTTCTCTCCCATATAGATAGATGAAATTGGAACTCGAAATCCAACATGGTTTGTAGTAGCTCTTTGAAACTTGACAAAATAAAGGAGTTCTCAGTTTTGTCTCTATGGTTTGTTTCCTCTTCAAGTAGCCCTAGGCACAGACTGTGGAAAGCACTTTCATTGAGAGGGGTTGCCAAGCTTCTACGAAATAACGAGTTTCCGAAATACCAGCAAATATTTTTTCACCCAATCTTGATGATACTTGGTGCTAATGATCAGTACACAAATCCCACTTGGCTCACCAAATTTTGTTCTTCTAGGTTGAAGCGTTCGTCTACAGTAGCAGTTTTTATATTTAGGTTTCCCTCTGTTCTCTCCTATGTAGAAAGATGAATTTGGAACTCTTAATCCAACATGGTTTGTAGTAGCTCTTTGAAACTTGACAAAATAAAGGAGTTCTCAGTTTTGTCGCTATGGTTTGTTTCCTCTTCAAGTAGCCCTAGGCACAGACTGTGGAAAAGCAATTTCATTGAGAGGGATTCCCAAGCTTCTAAGAAATCACGAGTTTCCGAAATACCAGCAAATTTTTTTTCACCCAATCTTGATGATACTTGGTGGTAATGATCAGTACACATATCCCACTTGGCTCACCAAATTTTGTTATTCTAGGTTGAAGCGTTCGTCTACAGTAGCAATTTTTATATTTAGGTTTCCCTCTGTTCTCTCCTATATAGAAAGATGAATTTGGAACTCTAAATCCAACATGGTTTGTTGTAGCTCTTTGAAACTTGACAAAATAAAGGAGTTCTCAGTTTTGTCTCTATGGTTTGTTTCCTCTTCAAGTAGCCCTAGGCACAGACTGTGGAAAAGCACTTTCATTGAGAGGGGTTGCCAAGCTTCTAAGAAATAACGAGTTTCCGAAATACCAGCAAATATTTTTTCACCCAATCTTGATGATACTTGTTGCTAATGATCAGTACACAAATCCCACTAGGCTCACCAAATTTTGTTCTTCTAGGTTGAAGCGTTCGTCTACAGTAGCAGTTTTTATATTTAGGTTTCACTATGTTCTCTCATATATAGATAGATGAATTTGGAACTCTAAATCGAACATGGTTTCTAGTAGCTCTTTGAAACTTGACAAAATAAAGGAGTTCTCAGTTTTGTCTCTATGGTTTGTTTCCTCTTCATGTAGCCCTAGGCACAGACTTTGGAAAAGCACTTTCATTGAGAGGGGTTGCCAAGCTTCTAAGAAATAACGAGTTTCCGAAATACCAGCAAATATTTTTTCACCCAATCTTGATGATACTTGTTGCTAATCATCAGTACACACATCCCACTTGGCTCACCAAATTTAGTTCTTCTAGGTTGAAGCGTTCGTGTACCCTAGCAGTTTTTATATTTAGGTTTCCCTCTGTTCTCTCCTATAAAGATAGATGAATTTGGAACTCTAAATCCAACATGGTTTGTAGTAGCTCTTTGAAACTTGACAAAATAAAGGAGTTCTCAGTTTTGTCTCTATGGTTTGTTTCCTCTTCAAGTAGCCCTAGGCACAGACTGTGGAAAGCACTTTCATTGAGAGGGGTTGCCAAACTTCTACGAAATAACGAGTTTCCGAAATACCACCAAATATTTTTTCACCCAATCTTGATGATACTTGGTGGTAATGATCAGTACACAAATCCCACTTGGCTCACCAAATTTTGTTCTTCTAGGTTGAAGCGTTCGTCTACAGTAGCAGTTTTTATATTTAGGTTTCACTCTGTTCTCTCCCATATAGATAGATGAATTTGGAACTCGAAATCCAACATGGTTTGTAGTAGCTCTTTGAAACTTGACAAAATAAAGGAGTTCTCAGTTTTGTCTCTATGGTTTGTTTCCTCTTCAAGTAGCCCTAGGCACAGACTGTGGAAAGCACTTTCATTGAGAGGGGTTGCCAAGCTTCTACGAAATAACGAGTTTCCGAAATACCAGCAAATATTTTTTCACCCAATCTTGATGATACTTGGTGCTAATGATCAGTACACAAATCCCACTTGGCTCACCAAATTTTGTTCTTCTAGGTTGAAGCGTTCGTGTACAGTAGCAGTTTTTATATTTAGGTTTCCCTCTGTTCTCTCCTATACAGATAGATGAATTTGGAACTCTAAAACCAACATGGTTTGTAGTAGCTCTTTGAGACTTGACAAAATAAAGGAGTTCTCAGTTTTGTCTGTATGGTTTGTTTCCTCTTCAAGTAGCCTTAGGCATAGACTGTGGAAAGCACTTTAATTGAGAGGGGTTGCCAAAGTTCTACGAAATAACGAGTTTCCGAAATACCAGCAAATATTTTTTCACCCAATCTTGATAATACTTGGTGGTAATGATCAGTACACAAATCCCACTTGGCTCACCAAATTTTGGTCTTCTAGGTTGAAGCCTTCGTCTACAGTAGCAGTTTTTATATTTAGGTTTCACTCTGTTCTATCCCATATAGATAGATGAATTTGGAACTCGAAATCCAACATGTTTTGTAGTAGCTCTTTGAAACTTGACAAAATAAAGGAGTTCTCAGCTTTGTCTCTATGGTTTGTTTCCTCTTCAAGTAGCCCTAGGCACAGACTGTGGAAAGCACTTTCATTGAGAGGGGTTGCCAAGCTTCTACGAAATAACGAGTTTCCGAAATACCAGCAAATATTTTTTCACCCAATCTTGATGATACTTGGTGCTAATGATCAGTACACAAATCCCACTTGGATCACCAAATTTTGTTCTTCTAGGTTGAAGCGTTCGTCTACAGTAGCAGTTTTTATATTTAGGTTTCCCTCTGTTCTCTCCTATGTAGAAAGATTAATTTGGAACTCTAAATCCAACATGGTTTGTAGTAGCCCTTGGAAACTTGAGAAAATAAAGGAGTTCTCAGTTTTGTCTCTATGGTTTGTTTCCTCTTCAAGTAGCCCTAGGCACAGACTGTGGAAAAGCACTTTCATTGAGAGGGGTTGCCAAGCTTCTAAAAAATAACGAGTTTCCGAAATACGAGCAAATATTTTTTCACCCAATCTTGATGATACTTGTTGCTAATGATCAGTACACAAATCCCACTAGGCTCACCAAATTTTGTTCTTCTAGGTTGAAGTGTTCGTCTACAGTAGCAGTTTTTATATTTAGGTTTCACTATGTTCTCTCATATATAGATAGATGAATTTGGAACTCTAAATCCAACATGGTTTGTAGTAGCTCTTTGAAACTTGACAAAATAAAGGAGTTCTCAGTTTTGTCTCTATGGTTTGTTTCCTCTTCATGTAGCCCTAGGCACAGACTTTGGAAAAGCACTTTCATTGAGAGGGGTTGCCAAGCTTCTACGAAATAACGAGTTTCCGAAATACCAGAAAATATTTTTTCACCCAATCTTGATGATACTTGGTGCTAATGATCAGTACACAAATCCCACTTGGCTCACCAAATTTTGTTCTTCTAGTTTGAAGCGTTCCTGTACAGTAGCAGTTTTTATATTTAGGTTTCCCTCTGTTCTCTCCTATACAGATAGATGAATTTGGAACTCTAAACCAACATGGTTTGTAGTAGCTCTTTGAGACTTGACAAAATAATGGAGTTCTCAGTTTTGTCTGTATGGTTTGTTTCCTCTTCAAGTAGCCTTAGGCATAGACTGTGGAAAGCACTTTAATTGAGAGGGGTTGCCAAAGTTCTACGAAATAACGAGTTTCCGAAATACCAGCAAATATTTTTTCACCCAATCTTGATAATACTTGGTGGTAATGATCAGTACACAAATCCCACTTGGCTCACCAAATTTTGCTCTTCTAGGGTGAAGCCTTCGTCTACAGTAGCAGTTTTTATATTTAGGTTTCACTCTGTTCTATCCCATATAGATAGATGAATTTGGAACTCGAAATCCAACATGTTTTGTAGTAGCTCTTTGAAACTTGACAAAATAAAGGAGTTCTCAGCTTTGTCTCTATGGTTTGTTTCCTCTTCAAGTAGCCCTAGGCACAGACTGTGGAAAGCACTTTCATTGAGAGGGGTTGCCAAGCTTCTACGAAATAACGAGTTTCCGAAATACCAGCAAATATTTTTTCACCCAATCTTGATGATACTTGGTGCTAATGATCAGTACACAAATCCCACTTGGATCACCAAATTTTGTTCTTCTAGGTTGAAGCGTTCGTCTACAGTAGCAGTTTTTATATTTAGGTTTCCCTCTGTTCTCTCCTATGTAGAAAGATTAATTTGGAACTCTAAATCCAACATGGTTTGTAGTAGCTCTTTGAAACTTGACAAAATAAAGGAGTTCTCAGTTTTGTCGCTATGGTTTGTTTCCTCTTCAAGTAGCCCTAGGCACAGACTGTGGAAAAGCACTTTCATTGAGAGGGGTTCCCAAGCTTCTAAGAAATCACGAGTTTCCGAAATACCAGCAAATTTTTTTTCACCCAATCTTGATGATACTTGGTGGTAATGATCAGTACACAAATCCCACTTGGCTCACCAAATTTTGTTCTTCTAGGTTGAAGCGTTCGTCTACAGTAGCAATTTTTATATTTAGGTTTCCCTCTGTTCTCTCCTATGTAGAAAGATGAATTTGGAACTCTAAATCCAACATGGTTTGTTGTAGCACTTTGAAACTTGACAAAATAAAGGAGTTCTCAGTTTTGTCTCTATGGTTTGTTTCCTCTTCAAGTAGCCCTAGGCACACACTGTGGAAAAGCACTTTCATTGAGAGGGGTTGCCAAGCTTCTACGAAATAACGAGTTTCCGAAATACCAGCAAATATTTTTTCACCCAATCTTGATGATACTTATTGCTAATGATCAGTACACAAATCCCACTAGGCTCACCAAATTTTGTTCTTCTAGGTTGAAGTGTTCGTCTACAGTAGCAGTTTTTATATTTAGGTTTCACTATGTTCTCTCATATATAGATAGATGAATTTGGAACTCTAAATCCAACATGGTTTGTAGTAGCTCTTTGAAACTTGACAAAATAAAGGAGTTCTCAGTTTTGTCTCTATGGTTTGTTTCCTCTTCATGTAGCCCTAGGCACAGACTTTGGAAAAGCACTTTCATTGAGAGGGGTTGCCAAGCTTCTAAGAAATAACGAGTTTCCGAAATACCAGCAAATATTTTTTCACCCAATCTTGATGATACTTGTTGCTAATCATCAGTACACACATCCCACTTGGCTCACCAAATTTAGTTCTTCTAGGTTGAAGCGTTCGTGTACACTAGCAGTTTTTATATTTAGGTTTCCCTCTGTTCTCTCCTATACAGATAGATGAATTTGGAACTCTAAATCCAACATGGTTTGTAGTAGCTCTTTGAAACTTGACAAAATAAAGGAGTTCTCAGTATTGTCTCTATGGTTTGTTTCCTCTTCAAGTAGCCCTAGGCACAGACTGTGGAAAGCACTTTCATTGAGAGGGGTTGCCAAACTTCTACGAAATAACGAGTTTCCGAAATACCAGCAAATATTTTTTCACCCAATCTTGATAATACTTGGTGGTAATGATCAGTCCACAAATCCCACTTGGCTCACCAAATTTTGTTCATCTAGGTTGAAGCGTTCATCTACAGTAGCAGTTTTTATATTTAGGTTTCACTCTGTTCTCTACCATATAGATAGATGAATTTGTAACTCGAAATCCAACACGGTTTGTAGTAGCTCTTTGAAACTTGACAAAATTAAGGAGTTCTCAGTTTTGTCTCTATGGTTTGTTTCCTCTTCATGTAGCCCTAGGCACAGACTGTGGAAAGCACTTTCATTGAGAGGGGTTGCCAAGCTTCTTCGAAATAAAGAGTTTCCGAAATACCGGCAAATATTTTTTCACCCAATCTTGATGATACTTGGTGCTAATGATCAGTACACAAATCCCACTTGGTTCACCAAATTTTGTTCTTCTAGGTTGAAGCGTTCGTCTACAGTAGCAGTTTTTATATTTAGGTTTCACTCTGTTCTCTCCCATATAGATAGATGAAATTGGAACTCGAAATCCAACATGGTTTGTAGTAGCTCTTTGAAACTTGACAAAATAAAGGAGTTCTCAGTTTTGTCTCTATGGTTTGTTTCCTCTTCAAGTAGCCCTAGGCACAGACTGTGGAAAGCACTTTAATTGAGAGGGGTTGCCAAGCTCCTACGAAATAACGAGTTTCCGAAATACCAGCAAATATTTTTTCACCCAATCTTGATGATACTTGGTGCTAATGATCAGTACACAAATCCCACTTGGCTCACCAAATTTTGTTCTTCTAGGTTGAAGCGTTCGTCTACAGTAGCAGTTTTTATATTTAGGTTTCCCTCTGTTCTCTCCTATGTAGAAAGATGAATTTGGAACTCTAAATCCAACATGGTTTGTAGTAGCTCTTTGAAACTTGACAAAATAAAGGAGTTCTCAGTATTGTCTCTATGGTTTGTTTCCTCTTCAAGTAGCCCTAGGCACAGACTGTGGAAAGCACTTTCATTGAGAGGGGTTGCCAAACTTCTACGAAATAACGAGTTTCCGAAATACCAGCAAATATTTTTTCACCCAATCTTGATAATACTTGGTGGTAATGATCAGTCCACAAATCCCACTTGGCTCACCAAATTTTGTTCTTCTAGGTTGAAGCGTTCATCTACAGTAGCAGTTTTTATATTTAGGTTTCACTCTGTTCTCTCCCATATAGATAGATGAATTTGGAACTCGAAATCCAACACGGTTTGTAGTAGCTCTTTGAAACTTGACAAAATAAAGGAGTTCTCAGTTTTGTCTCTATGGTTTGTTTTCTCTTCAAGTAGCCCTAGGCACAGACTGTGGAAAGCACTTTCATTGAGAGGGGTTGCCAAGCTTCTTCGAAATAAAGAGTTTCCGAAATACCGGCAAATATTTTTTCACCCAATCTTGATGATACTTGGTGCTAATGATCAGTACACAAATCCCACTTGGTTCACCAAATTTTGTTCTTCTAGGTTGAAGCGTTCGTCTACAGTAGCAGTTTTTATATTTAGGTTTCACTCTGTTCTCTCCCATATAGATAGATGAAATTGGAACTCGAAATCCAACATGGTTTGTAGTAGCTCTTTGAAACTTGACAAAATAAAGGAGTTCTCAGTTTTGTCTCTATGGTTTGTTTCCTCTTCAAGTAGCCCTAGGCACAGACTGTGGAAAGCACTTTAATTGAGAGGGGTTGCCAAGCTCCTACGAAATAACGAGTTTCCGAAATACCAGCAAATATTTTTTCACCCAATCTTGATGATACTTGGTGCTAATGATCAGTACACAAATCCCACTTGGCTCACCAAATTTTGTTCTTCTAGGTTGAAGCGTTCGTCTACAGTAGCAGTTTTTATATTTAGGTTTCCCTCTGTTCTCTCCTATGTAGAAAGATGAATTTGGAACTCTAAATCCAACATGGTTTGTAGTAGCTCTTTGAAACTTGACAAAATAAAGGAGTTCTCAGTATTGTCTCTATGGTTTGTTTCCTCTTCAAGTAGCCCTAGGCACAGACTGTGGAAAGCACTTTCATTGAGAGGGGTTGCCAAACTTCTACGAAATAACGAGTTTCCGAAATACCAGCAAATATTTTTTCACCCAATCTTGATAATACTTGGTGGTAATGATCAGTCCACAAATCCCACTTGGCTCACCAAATTTTGTTCTTCTAGGTTGAAGCGTTCATCTACAGTAGCAGTTTTTATATTTAGGTTTCACTCTGTTCTCTCCCATATAGATAGATGAATTTGGAACTCGAAATCCAACACGGTTTGTAGTAGCTCTTTGAAACTTGACAAAATAAAGGAGTTCTCAGTTTTGTCTCTATGGTTTGTTTTCTCTTCAAGTAGCCCTAGGCACAGACTGTGGAAAGCACTTTCATTGAGAGGGGTTGCCAAGCTTCTTCGAAATAAAGAGTTTCCGAAATACCGGCAAATATTTTTTCACCCAATCTTGATGATACTTGGTGCTAATGATCAGTACACAAATCCCACTTGGTTCACCAAATTTTGTTCTTCTAGGTTGAAGCGTTCGTCTACAGTAGCAGTTTTTATATTTAGGTTTCACTCTGTTCTCTCCCATATAGATAGATGAAATTGGAACTCGAAATCCAACATGGTTTGTAGTAGCTCTTTGAAACTTGACAAAATAAAGGAGTTCTCAGTTTTGTCTCTATGGTTTGTTTCCTCTTCAAGTAGCCCTAGGCACAGACTGTGGAAAAGCAATTTCATTGAGAGGGGTTCCCAAGCTTCTAAGAAATCACGAGTTTCCGAAATACCAGCAAATTTTTTTTCACCCAATCTTGATGATACTTGGTGGTAATGATCAGTACACATATCCCACTTGGCTCACCAAATTTTGTTCTTCTAGGTTGAAGCGATCGTCTACAGTAGCAATTTTTATATTTAGGTTTCCCTCGGTTCTCTCCTATATAGAAAGATGAATTTGGAACTCTAAATCCAACATGGTTTGTTGTAGCTCTTTGAAACTTGACAAAATAAAGGAGTTCTCAGTTTTGTCTCTATGGTTTGTTTCCTCTTCAAGTAGCCCTAGGCACAGACTGTGGAAAAGCACTTTCATTGAGGGGGTTGCCAAGCTTCTAGGAAATAACGAGTTTCCGAAATACCAGCAAATATTTTTTCACCCAATCTTGATGATACTTGTTGCTAATGATCAGTACACAAATCCCACTAGGCTCACCAAATTTTGTTCTTCTAGGTTGAAGCGTTCGTCTACAGTAGCAGTTTTTATATTTAGGTTTCACTATGTTCTCTCATATATAGATAGATGAATTTGGAACTCTAAATCCAACATGGTTTGTAGTAGCTCTTTGAAACTTGACAAAATAAAGGAGTTCTCAGTTTTGTCTCTATGGTTTGTTTCCTCTGCATGTAGCCCTAGGCACAGACTTTGGAAAAGCACTTTCATTGAGAGGGGTTGCCAAGCTTCTAAGAAATAACGAGTTTCCGAAATACCAGCAAATATTTTTTCACCCAATCTTGATGATACTTGTTGCTAATCATCAGTACACACATCCCACTTGGCTCACCAAATTTAGTTCTTCTAGGTTGAAGCGTTCGTGTACACTAGCAGTTTTTATATTTAGGTTTCCCTCTGTTCTCTCCTATACAGATAGATGAATTTGGAACTCTAAATCCAACATGGTTTCTAGTAGCTCTTTGAAACTTGACCAAATAAAGGAGTTCTCATTTTTGTCTCTATGGTTTGTTTCCTCTTCAAGTAGCCCTAAGAAAAGACTGTGGAAAAGCCCTTTCATTGAAAGGGGTTGCCAAGCTTCCAAGAAATTACGAGTTTCCGAAATACCAGCAAATATTTTTTCTACCAATCTTGATGATACCTGGTGGTAATGACAAGTACACAAATCCCACTTGGCTCACCAATTTTTGTTCTTCTAGGTTGAAGCGTTCGTTTACAGTAGCAGTTTTTATTTTTAGGTTTCACTCTGTTCTCTCCTATATTGATAGATGAATTTGGAACTCTAAATCCAACATGGTTTTTAGTAGCTCTTTGAAACTTGACAAAAAAAAAATAGTTCTCAGTTTTGTCTCTATGGTTTGTTTCCTCTTCATGTAGCCCTAAGTAGAGACTGTGGAAAAGCACTTTCATTGAAAGGGGTTGCCAAGCTTCCAAGAAATTACGAGTTTCTGAAATACCAGCAAATATTTTTTCAACCAAACTTGATGATACGTGGTGGTAATGACAAGTACACAAATCCCACTTGGCTCACCAATTTTTGTTCTTCTAGGTTGAAGCGTTCGTTTACAGTAGCAGTTTTTATTTTTAGGTTTCACTCTGTTCTCTGCTATATAGATAGATGCTTTTGGAACTCTAAATCCAACATGGTTTTTAGTAGCTCTTTGATACTTGACAAAAGAAAGCAGTTCTCAGTTTTGTCTCTATGGTTTGTTTCCTATTCAAGTAGCCCTAGGCACAGACTGTGTAAAAGCACTTTCATTGAGAGGGTTTGCCAAGCTTCTAAGAAATAATGTGTTTCCGAAATACCAGCAAATATTTTTTCACCCAATCTTGATGATACTTTGTGGTCATAATCCGTACACAAATCTCACTTGGCTCACCAAATTTTGTTCTACTAGGTTGAAGCGTTTGTCGACAGTAAACGTTTTTAAATTTAGGTTACCTTCTGTTCTCTCCTATACAGATAGATAAATTTGGAACTCTAAATCCAACATAGTTTGTAGTCGCTCTCTGAAACTCGAAAAAATAAAGGGGTTCTCAGTTTAGTCTCAATGGTTTGTTTCCTCTTCAAGTAGCTATAGGCACAGACTGTGGAAAAGCACTTTCATTGAGAGGGGTTGCCAAGCTTCTAAGAAATAACGAGTTTCCGAAATACCAGCAAATATTTTTTCACCCAATCTTGATGATACTTGGTGGTAATGATCAGTACACAAATCCCACTTGCCTCACCGAGTTTTGTTCTTCTAGGTTGAAGCGTTCGTCTACAGTAGCAGTTTTTATATTTAGGTTTCCATCTGTTCTCTAATATATAGATATATGAATTTGGAACTCTAAATTCAACATGGTTTGTAGTAGCTCTTTGAAACTTGACAAAATAAAGGAGTTCTCCGTTTTGTCTCTATGATTGTTTCCTCTTCAAGTAGCTCTAGGCCCAGACTGTGGAAAAGCACTTTCATTGAGATGGGTTGCCAAGGTTCTAAGAAATAACGAGTTTCCGAAATACCTGCAAATATTTTTTCACCCAATCTTGATGATACTTGGTGGTAATGTTCAGGACACAAATACCACTTGGCTCACAGAATTTTGTTCTTCTAGGTTGAAGCGTTCATCTACAGTAGCAGTTTTTATCTTTAGGTTTCCCTCTGTTCTCTCCTATATAGATAGATGAATTTGGAACTCTAAATCCAACATGGTTTGTAGTAGCTCTTTGAAACTTGACAAAATAAAGGAGTTCTCAGTTTTGTCTCTATGGTTTGTTTCCTCTTAAAGTAGCTCTAGGCACAGACTGTGGAAAAGCAATTTAATTGAGAGGGGTTGCCAAGCTTCTATGAAATAACGAGTTTCAGAAATACCAGCAAATATTTTTTACCCAATCTTGATGATACTTGGTGGTAATGATCAGGATACAAATCCCACTTGGTTCACCGAATTTTGTTCTTCTAGGTTGAAGCGTTAGTCTACAGTAGCAGTTTATATATTTAGGATTCCCTCTGTTCTCTCCTATATAGATAGATGAATTTGGAACTCTAAATCCAACATGGATTGTAGTAGCTCTTTGAAACTTGACAAAAAAAATGTAGTTTTCAGTTTTGTCTCTATGGTTTGTTTCCTCTTCAAGTAGCCCTAAGCAGAGACTGTGGAAAAGCAATTTCATTGAAAGGGGTTGCCAAGCTTCCAAGAAATTATGAGTTTCCCAAATACCAGCAAATATTCTTTCACCCAATCTTGTTGATACGTGGTGGTAATGATGAGTCCACAAATCCCACTTGGCTCACCAATTTTTGTTCTTCTAGGTTGAAGCGTTCGTTTACAGTAGCAGTTTTTAGATTTAGGTTTCACTCTGTTCTCTCCAATATAGATATTTGAATTTGGAACTCAAAATCCCACATGGTTTGCAGTAGCTCTTTGAAACTTGACAAAATAAAGTAGTTCTCATTTTTGTCTCTATGGTTTGTTGCCTCTTCAATTAGCCCTAGGCACAGACTGTGGAAAAGCATTTTCATTGAGATGGGTTGCCAAGCTTCTAAGAAATAACGAGTTTCCGAAATACCACCAAATATTTTTCCACCCAATCTTGATGATACTTGGTGGTAATGATCAGTACACAAATCCCACTTGGCTCACCGAATTTTGTTCTTCTAAGTTGAAGCGTTCATCTGCAGTAGCAGTTTTTATTTTTAGGTTTCCCTCTGTTCTCTCCTATATAGAGAGATGAATTTGGAACTCTAAATCCAACATGGTTTGTCGTAGCTCTTTGAAGCTTGACAAAAATAAGTAGTTCTCAGTTTTATCTCTATGGTTTGTTTCCTCTTCAAGTAGCCCTAAGAAAAGACTGTGGAAAAGCACTTTCATTGAAAGGGGTTGCCAAGCTTCCAAGAAATTACGAGTTTCCGAAATACCAGCAAATATTTTTTCAACCAATCTTGATGATACGTGGTGGTAATGACAAGTACACAAATCCCACTTGGCTCACCAATTTTTGTTCTTCTAGGTTGAAGCGTTCGTTTACAGTAGCAGTTTTTATTTTTAGGTTTCACTCTGTTCTCTCCTATATAGATAGATGAATTTGGAACTGTAAATCCAAAATGGATTGTAGTAGCTCTTTGAAACTTGACAAAAAAAAAGTAATTTTCAGTTTTGTCTCTATGGTTTCTTTCCTCTTCAAGTAGCCCTAAGCAGAGACTGTGGAAAAGCAATTTCATTGAAAGGGGTTTCCAAGCTTCCAAGAAATTATGAGTTTCTGAAATGGCAGCAAATATTCTTTCACCCAATCTTGAGGATACGTGGTGGTAATGATGAGTCCACAAATCCCACTTGGCTCACCAATTTTTGTTCTTCTAGGTTGAAGCGTTCGTTTACAGTAGCAGTTTTTAGATTTAGGTTTCACTCTGTTCTCTCCTATATAGATATTTGAATTTGGAACTCTAAATCCCACATGGTTTGCAGTAGCTCTTTGAAGCTTGACAAAAATAAGTAGTTCTCAGTTTTGTCTCTACGGTTTGTTTCCTCTTCAAGTAGCCCTAAGAAGAGACTGTGGAAAAGCACTTTCATTGAAAGGGGTTGCCAAGCTTCCAAGAAATTACGAGTTTCCGAAATAACAGCAAATATTTTTTTCAACCAATCTTGATGATACATGGTGGTAATGACAAGTACACAAATCCCACTTGGCTCACCAATTTTTGTTCTTCTAGGTTGAAGCGTTCGTTTACAGTAGCAGTTTTTATTTTTAGATTTCACTCTGTTCTCTCCTATATTGATAGATGAATTTGGAACTCTAAATCCAACATGGTTTGATGTAGCTCTTTGAAACTTGACAAAATAAAAAAGTTCTCAGTTTTGTCTCTATGGTTTGTTTCCTCTTCAAGTAGCTCTAGGCACAGACTGTGGAAAAGCACTTTCATTGAGAGGGATTGCCAAGATTCTAAGAAATAAAAATTTTCCGAAATACCAGGAAATATTTTTCATCCAATCTTGATGATTCTTGGTGGTAATGATGAGGACACAAATCCCACTTGGCTCACCGAATTTTATTCTTCTAGGTTGAAGCGATTGTCTACAGTCGCAGTTTTTATATTTAGGTTTTCCTCTGTTCTCTCCTACATAGATATATGAATTTGGAACTCTAAATCCAACATGGTTTGTAGTAGCTCTTTGAAACTTGACAAAAAAGTAGTTCTCAATTTTGTCTCTATGGTTTGTTTCCACTAAACGTAGCCCTAAGCAAAGACTGTGGAAAAGCACTTTCATTGAAAAGGGTTGCCAAGCTTCCAAAGAAATTACGAGTTTCCGAAATACCAGCAAATATTTTTTCACGCAATCTTGATGATACTGGGTGGTAATACTCAGTAAACAAATCCCACTTGGCTCACCAAATTTTGTTCTTCTATGTTGAAGCGTTCGTCTACAGTAGCAGTTTTTATATTTAGGTTTCCCTCTGTTCTCTCCTATATAGATAGATGAATTTGGAACTCTAAATCCAATATGGTTTGTAGTAGCTCTTTGAAACTTGACAAAAAAAAGTAGTTCTCAGTTTTGTCTCTATGGTTTGTTTCCTCTTCAAGTAGCTCTATGCACAGACTGTGGAAAAGCACTTTCATTGAGAGGGGTTGCCAAGGTTCTAAGAAATAACGATTTTCCGAAATACCAGCAAATATTTTTTCAACCAATCGTTATGATACTTGGCGGTAATGATCAGTACACAAATCTCACTTGGCTCACCAAATTTTGTTCTTCTAGTTTGAAGCGTTCGTCTACAGTAGCAGTTTTTATATTTAGGTTTCCCTCTGTTCTCTCCTATATAGATATATGAATTTGGAACTCAAAATCCAACATGGTTTGTATTAGCTCTTTGAAACTTGACAAAATAAAGGAGTTCTCAGTTTGATTCTTTGGTTTGTTTCCTCTTCAAGTAGCTCTAGGC
Organism: Callospermophilus lateralis; assembly: GCF_048772815.1. Lineage (NCBI taxonomy): Eukaryota > Metazoa > Chordata > Mammalia > Rodentia > Sciuridae > Callospermophilus > Callospermophilus lateralis. The sequence continues at coordinate 110,572 of NW_027514612.1, forward strand.
ACAGACTGTGGAAAAGCACTTTCATTGAGAGGGGTTGCCAAGCTTCTAAGAAATAACGAGGTTCCGAAATACCAGGATATATTTTTAAACCCAATCGTGATGATACTTGGTGGTAATGATCAGGACAAAAATCCCACTTGTCTCACCGAATTTTGTTCTTCTAGATTGAAGCGTTCGTCTACAGTAGCAGTTTTTATATTTAGGTTTCCCTCTGTTCTCTAATATATAGATGTATGAATTTGGAACTCTAAATCCAACATGGTTTCTAGTAGCTCTTTGAAACTTGAAAAATAAAGGAGTTCTCCGTTTTGTCTCTATGATTTGTTTCCTCTTCAAGTAGCTCTAGGCCCAGACTGTGGAAAAGCACTTTCATTGTGAGGGGTTGCCCAGGTTCTAAGAAATAACGAGTTTCCGAAATACCTGCAAATATTTTTTCACCCAATCTTGATGATACTTGGTGGTAATGTTCAGGACACAAATCCCACTTGTCTCACCGAATTTTGTTCTTCTAGGTTGAAGCGTTCTTCTACAGTAGCAGTTTTTATATTTAGGTTTCCCTCTGTTCTCTCCTATATAGATAGATGAATTTGGAACTCTAAATCCAACATGGTTTGTAGTAGCTCTTTGAAGCTTGACCAAACAAAGTAGTTCTCATTTTTGTCTCTATGGTTTGTTTCCTCTTCAAGTAGCCCTAAGAAGAGACTGTGGAAAAGCACTTTCATTGAAAGGGGTTGCCAAGCTTCCAAGAAATTACGAGTTTCCGAAATACCAGCAAATATTTTTTCAACCAATCTTGATGATACGTGGTGGTAATGACAAGTACACAAATCCCACTTGGCTCACCAATTTTTGTTCTTCTAGGTTGAAGCGTTCGTTTACAGTAGCAGTTTTTATTTTTAGGTTTCACTCTGTTCTCTCCTATATTGATAGATGAATTTGGAACTCTAAATACAACATGGTTTTTAGTAGCCCTTTGAAACTTGACAAAAAAAAAGTAGTTCTCAGTTTTGTCTCTATGGTTTGTTTCCTCTTCAAGTAGCCCTAAGTAGAGACTGTGGAAAAGCACTTTCATTGAAAGGGGTTGCCAAGCTTCCAAGAAATTACGAGTTTCTGAAATACCAGCAAATATTTTTTCAACCAAACTTGATGATACATGGTGGTAATGACAAGTACACAAATCCCACTTGGCTCACCAATTTTTGTTCTTCTAGGTTGAAGCGTTCGTCTACAGTAGCAGTTTTTATTTTTAGGTTTCCCTCTGTTCTCTCCTATATAGATAGATGAATTTGGAACTCAAAATCCAACATGGTTTGTATTAGCTCTTTGAAACTTGACAAAATAAAGGAGTTCTCAGTTTGATTCTATGGTTTGTTTCCTCTTCAAGTAGCTCTAGTCACAGACTGTGGAAAAGCACTTTCATTGAGAGGGGTTGCCAAGCTTCTAAGAAATAACGAGGTTCCGAAATACCAGGATATATTTTTAAACCCAATCGTGATGATACTTGGTGGTAATGATCAGGACAAAAATCCCACTTGTCGCACCGAATTTTGTTCTTCTAGATTGAAGCGTTCGTCTACAGTAGCAGTTTTTATATTTAGGTTTCCCTCTGTTCTCTAATATATAGATGTATGAATTTGGAACTCTAAATCCAACATGGTTTCTAGAGCTCTTTGAAACTTGAAAAATAAAGGAGTTCTCCGTTTTGTCTCTATGATTTGTTTCCTCTTCAAGTAGCTCTAGGCCCAGACTGTGGAAAAGCACTTTCATTGTGAGGGGTTGCCCAGGTTCTAAGAAATAACGAGTTTCCGAAATACCTGCAAATATTTTTTCACCCAATCTTGATGATACTTGGTGTTAATGTTCAGGACACAAATCCCACTTCTCTCACCGAATTTTGTTCTTCTAGGTTGAAGCGTTCGTCTACAGTAGCAGTTTTTATATTTAGGTTTCCCTCTGTTCTCTCCTATATAGATAGATGAATTTGGAACTCTAAATCCAACATGGTTTGTAGTAGCTCTTTGAAGCTTGACCAAACAAAGTAGTTCTCATTTTTGTCTCTATGGTTTGTTTCCTCTACAAGTAGCCCTAAGAAAAGACTGTGGAAAAGCCCTTTCATTGAAAGGGGTTGCCAAGCTTCCAAGAAATTACGAGTTTCCGAAATACCAGCAAATATTTTTTCAACCAATCTTGATGATACGTGGTGGTAATGACAAGTACACAAATCCCACTTGGCTCACCAATTTTTGTTCTTCTAGGTTGAAGCGTTCGTTTACAGTAGCAGTTTTTAATTTTAGGTTTCATTCTGTTCTCTCCTATATTGATAGATGAATTTGGAACTCTAAATCAAACATGGTTTTTAGTAGCTCTTTGAAACTTGACAAAAAAAAGTAGTTCTCAGTTTTGTCTCTATGGTTTGTTTCCTCTTCAAGTAGCCCTAAGTAGAGACTGTGGAAAAGCACTTTCATTGAAAAGGGTTGCCAAGCTTCCAAAGAAATTACGAGTTTCCGAAATACCAGCAAATATTTTTTCACCCAATCTTGATGATACTTGGTGGTAATACTCAGTAAACAAATCCCACTTGGCTCACCAAATTTTGTTCTTCTATGTTGAAGCGTTCGTCTACAGTAGCAGTTTTTATATTTAGGTTTCCCTCTGTTCTCTCCTATATAGATAGATGAATTTGGAACTCTAAATCCAATATGGTTTGTAGTAGCTCTTTAAAACTTGACAAAAAAAGTAGTTCTCAGTTTTGTCTCTATGGTTTGTTTCCTCTTCAAGTAGCTCTATGCACAGACTGTGGAAAAGCACTTTCATTGAGAGGGGTTGCCAAGGTTCTAAGAAATAACGAGTTTCCGAAATACCAGCAAATATTTTTTCAACCAATCGTGATGATACTTGGCGGAAATGATCAGTACACAAATCTCACTTGGCTCACCAAATTTTGTTCTTCTAGGTTGAAGCGTTCGTCTACAGTAGCAGTTTTTATATTTAGGTTTCCCTCTGTTCTCTCCTATATAGATATATGAATTTGGAACTCAAAATCCAACATGGTTTGTATTAGCTCTTTGAAACTTGACAAAATAAAGGAGTTCTCAGTTTGATTCTATGGTTTGTTTCCTCTTCAAGTAGCTCTAGGCACAGACTGTGGAAAAGCACTTTCATTGAGAGGGGTTGCCAAGCTTCTAAGAAATAACGAGGTTCCGAAATACCAGGATATATTTTTAAACCCAATCGTGATGATACTTGGTGGTAATGATCAGGACAAAAATCCCACTTGTCTCACCGAATTTTGTTCTTCTAGATTGAAGCGTTCGTCTACAGTAGCAGTTTTTATATTTAGGTTTCCCTCTGTTCTCTAATATATAGATGTATGAATTTGGAACTCTAAATCCAACATGGTTTGTAGTAGCTCTTTGAAACTTGAAAAATAAAGGAGTTCTCCGTTTTGTCTCTATGATTTGTTTCCTCTTCAAGTAGCTCTAGGCCCAGACTGTGGAAAAGCACTTTCATTGTGAGGGGTTGCCCAGGTTCTAAGAAATAACGAGTTTCCGAAATACCTGCAAATATTTTTTCACCCAATCTTGATGATACTTGGTGGTAATGTTCAGGACACAAATCCCACTTGTCTCACCGAATTTTGTTCTTCTAGGTTGAAGCGTTCGTCTACAGTAGCAGTTTTTATATTTAGGTTTCCCTCTGTTCTCTCCTATATAGATAGATGAATTTGGAACTCTAAATCCAACATGGTTTGTAGTAGCTCTTTGAAGCTTGACCAAACAAAGTAGTTCTCATTTTTGTCTCTATGGTTTGTTTCCTCTTCAAGTAGCCCTAAGAAAAGACTGTGGAAAAGCCCTTTCATTGAAAGGGGTTGCCAAGCTTCCAAGAAATTACGAGTTTCCGAAATACCAGCAAATATTTTTTCAACCAATCTTGATGATACGTGGTGGTAATGACAAGTACACAAATCCCACTTGGCTCACCAATTTTTGTTCTTCTAGGTTGAAGCGTTCGTTTACAGTAGCAGTTTTTATTTTTAGGTTTCACTCTGTTCTCTCCTATATTGATAGATGAATTTGGAACTCTAAATCCAACATGGTTTTTAGTAGCTCTTTGATACTTGACAAAAGAAAGCAGTTCTCAGTTTTGTCTCTATGGTTTGTTTCCTATTCAAGTAGCAATAGGCACAGACTGTGTAAAAGCACTTTCATTGAGAGGGTTTGCCAAGCTTCTAAGAAATAATGTGTTTCCGAAATACCAGCAAATATTTTTTCACCCAATCTTGATGATACTTTGTGGTCATAATCCGTACACAAATCTCACTTGGCTCACCAAATTTTGTTCTTCTAGGTTGAAGCGTTTTTCTACAGTAAAAGTTTTTAAATTTAGGTTACCTTCTGTTCTCTCCTATACAGATAGATGAATTTGGAACTCTAAATCCAACATAGTTTGTAGTCGCTCTCGGAAACTTGACAAAATAAAGGGGTTCTCAGTTTAGTCTCAATGGTTTGTTTCCTCTTCAAGTAGCTCTAGGCACAGACTGTGGAAAAGCACTTTCATTGAGAGGGGTTGCCAAGCTTCTAAGAAATAACGAGTTTCCGAAATACCAGCAAATATTTTTTCACCCAATCTTGATGATACTTGGTGGTAATGATCAATACACAAATCCCACTTGCCTCACCGAATTTTGTTCTTCTAGATAGAAGGGTTCGTCTACAGTAGCAGTTTTTATATTTAGGTTTCCCTCTGTTCTCTAATATATAGATATATGAATTTGGAACTCTAAATCCAACATGGTTTGTAGTAGCTCTTTGAAACTTGACAAAATAAAGGAGTTCTCCGTTTTGTCTCTATGATTGTTTCCTCTTCAAGTAGCTCTAGGCACAGACTGTGGAAAAGCACTTTCACTGAGAGGGGTTGCCAAGGTTCTAAGAAATAACGAGTTTCCGAAATACCTGCAAATATTTTTTCACCCAATCTTGATGATACTTGGTGGTAATGATCAGGATACAAATCCCACTTGGTTCTCCAAATTTTGTTCTTCTAGGTTGAAGCGTTCGTCTACAGTAGCAGTTTTTATATTTAGGATTCCCTCTGTTCTCTCCTATATAGATAGATGTATTTGGAACTCTAAATCCAACATGGATTGTAGTAGCTCTTTGAAACTTGACAAAAAAAAAGTAGTTTTCAGTTTTGTCTCTATGGTTTGTTTCCTCTTCAAGTAGCCCTAAGCAGAGACTGTGGAAAAGCAATTTCATTGAAAGGGGTTGCCAAGCTTCCAAGAAATTATGAGTTTCCGAAATACCAGCAAATATTCTTTCACCCAATCTTGATGATACGTGGTGGTAATGATGAGTCCACAAATCCCACTTGGCTCACCAATTTTTGTTCTTCTAGGTTGAAGCGTTCGTTTACAGTAGCAGTTTTTAGATTTAGGTTTCACTCTGTTCTCTCCTATATAGATATTTGAATTTGGAACTCTAAATACCACATGGTTTGCAGTAGCTCTTTGAAACTTGACAAAATAAAGTAGTTCTCATTTTTGTCTCTATGATTTGTTTCCTCTTCAATTAGCCCTAGGCACAGACTGTGGAAAAGCATTTTCATTGAGATGGGTTGCCAAGCTTCTAAGAAATAATGAGTTTCCGAAATACCACCAAATATTTTTTCAACCAATCTTGATGATACTTGGTGGTAATGAACAGTACACAAATCCCACTTGGCTCACCGAATTTTGTTCTTCTAAGTTGAAGCGTTCATCTACAGTAGCAGTTTTTTTTTTTAGGTTTCCCTCTGTTCTCTCCTATATAGATAGATGAATTTGGAACTCTAAATCCAACATGGTTTGTAGTAGCTCTTTGAAGCTTGACAAAAATAAGTAGTTCTCAGTTTTATCTCTATGGTTTGTTTCCTCTTCAAGTAGCCCTAAGAAAAGACTGTGGAAAAGCACTTTCATTGAAAGGGGTTGCCAAGCTTCCAAGAAATTACGAGTTTCCGAAATACCAGCAAATATTTTTTCAACCAATCTTGATGATACGTGGTGGTAATGACAAGTACACAAATCCCACTTGGCTCACCAATTTTTGTTCTTCTAGGTTGAAGCGTTCATTTACAGTAGAAGTTTTTATTTTTAGGTTTCACTCTGTTCTCTCCTATATTGATAGATGAATTTGGAACTCTAAATCCAACATGGTTTGATGTAGCTCTTTGAAACTTGACAAAATAAAAAAGTTCTCAGTTTTGTCTCTAGGGTTTGTTTCCTCTTCAAGTAGCTCTAGGCCCAGACTGTGGAAAAGCACTTTCATTGAAAGGGGTTGCCAAGCTTCCAAGAAATTACGAGTTTCCGAAATACCAGCAAATATTTTTTCAACCAATCTTGATGATACGTTGTGATAATGACAAGTACACAAATCCCACTTGGCTCACCAAATTTTGTTCTTCTAGGTTGAAGCGTTCGTTTACAGTAGCAGTTTTTATTTTTAGGTTTCACTCTGTTCTCTCCTATATAGATAGATGAATTTGGAACTCTAAATCCAACCTGGATTGTAGTAGCTCTTTGAAACTTGACAAAAAAAAAGTAGTTTTCAGTTTTGTCTTTATGGTTTGTTTCCTCTTCAAGTAGCCCTAAGCAGAGACTGTGGAAAAGCAATTTCATTGAAAGGGGTTTCCAAGCTTCCAAGAAATTATGAGTTTCTGAAATACCAGCAAATATTCTTTCACCCAATCTTGATGATACGTGGAGGTAATGATGAGTCCACAAATTCCACTTGGCTCACCAATTTTTGTTCTTCTAGGTTGAAGCGTTCGTTTACAGTAGCAGTTTTTAGATTTAGGTTTCACTCTGTTCTCTCCTATATAGATATTTGAATTTGGAACTCTAAATCCCACATGGTTTGATGTAGCTCTTTGAAACTTGACAAAATAAAAAAGTTCTCACTTTTGTCTCTATGGTTTGTTTCCTCTTCAAGTAGGTCTAGGCACAGACTGTGGAAAAGCACTTTCATTGAGAGGGATTGCCAAGATTCTAAGAAATAACAATTTTCCGAAATACCAGGAAATATTTTTCATCCAATCTTGATGATTCTTGGTGGTAATGATGAGGACACAAATCCCACTTGGCTCACCGAATTTTATTCTTCTAGGTTGAAGCGATTGTCTACAGTCGCAGTTTTTATATTTAGGTTTTCCTCTGTTCTCTCCTATATAGATAGATGAATTTGGAACTCTAAATCCAACATGGTTTGTAGTAGCTCTTTGAAACTTGACAAAAAAGTAGTTCTCAGTTTTGCCTCTATGGTTTGTTTCCACTTCACGTAGCCCTAAGCAAAGACTGTGGAAAAGCACTTTCATTGAAAAGGGTTGCCAAGCTTCCAAAGAAATTATGAGTTTCCGAAATACCAGCAAATATTTTTTCACCCAATCTTCATGATACTTGGTGGTAATACTCAGTAAACAAATCCCACTTGGCTCACCAAATTTTTTTCTTCTATGTTGAAGCGTTCGTCTACAGTAGCAGTTTTTATATTTAGGTTTCCCTCTGTTCTCTCGTATATAGATAGATGAATTTGGAACTCTAAATCCAATATGGTTTGTAGTAGCTCTTTGAAACTTGACAAAAAAAAGTAGTTCTCAGTTTTGTCTCTATGGTTTGTTTCCTCTTCTAGTAGCTCTATGCACAGACTGTGGAAAAGCACTTTCATTGAGAGGGGTTGCCAAGGTTCTAAGAAATAACGAGTTTCCGAAATACCAGCATATATTTTTTCAACCAATCGTGATGATACTTGGCGGTAATGATCAGTACACAATTCTCACTTGGCTCACCAAATTTTGTTCTTCTAGGTTGAAGCGTTCGTCTACAGTAGCAGTTTTTATATTTAGGTTTCCCTCTGTTCTCTCCTATATAGATATATGAATTTGGAACTCAAAATCCAACATGGTTTGTATTAGCTCTTTGAAACTTGACAAAATAAAGGAGATCTCAGTTTGATTCTATGGTTTGTTTCCTCTTCAAGTAGCTCTAGGCACAGACTGTGGAAAAGCACTTTCATTGAGAGGGGTTGCCAAGCTTCTAAGAAATAACGAGGTTCCGAAATACCAGGATATATTTTTAAACCCAATCGTGATGATACTTGGTGGTAATGATCAGGACAAAAATCCCACTTGTCTCACCGAATTTTGTTCTTCTAGATTGAAGCGTTCGTCTACAGTAGCAGTTTTTATATTTAGGTTTCCCTCTGTTCTCTAATATATAGATGTATGAATTTGGAACTCTAAATCCAACATGGTTTGTAGTAGCTCTTTGAAACTTGAAAAATAAAGGAGTTCTCCGTTTTGTCTCTATCATTTGTTTCCTCTTCAAGTAGCACTAGGCCCAGACTGTGGAAAAGCACTTTCATTGAGAGGTGTTGCCCAGGTTCTAAAAAATAACGAGTTTCCGAAATACCTGCAAATATTTTTTCACCCAATCTTGATGATACTTGGTGGTAATGTTCAGGACACAAATCCCACTTGTCTCACCGAATTTTGTTCTTCTAGGTTGAAGCGTTCGTCTACAGTAGCAGTTTTTATATTTAGGTTTCCCTCTGTTCTCTCCTATATAGATAGATGAATTTGGAACTCTAAATCCAACCTGGATTGTAGTAGCTCTTTGAAACTTGACAAAAAAAAAGTAGTTTTCAGTTTTGTCTCTATGGTTTGTTTCCTCTTCAAGTAGCCCTAAGCAGAGACTGTGGAAAAGCAATTTCATTGAAAGGGGTTTCCAAGCTTCCAAGAAATTATGAGTTTCTGAAATACCAGCAAATATTCTTTCACCCAATCTTGATGATACGTGGAGGTAATGATGAGTCCACAAATCCCACTTGGCTCACCAATTTTTGTTCTTCTAGGTTGAAGCGTTCGTTTACAGTAGCAGTTTTTAGATTTAGGTTTCACTCTGTTCTCTCCTATATAGATATTTGAATTTGGAACTCTAAATCCCACATGGTTTGATGTAGCTCTTTGAAACTTGACAAAATAAAAAAGTTCTCACTTTTGTCTCTATGGTTTGTTTCCTCTTCAAGTAGGTCTAGGCACAGATTGTGGAAAAGCACTTTCATTGAGAGGGATTGCCAAGATTCTAAGAAATAACAATTTTCCGAAATACCAGGAAATATTTTTCATCCAATCTTGATGATTCTTGGTGGTAATGATGAGGACACAAATCCCACTTGGCTCACCGAATTTTATTCTTCTAGGTTGAAGCGATTGTCTACAGTCGCAGTTTTTATATTTAGGTTTTCCTCTGTTCTCTCCTATATAGATAGATGAATTTGGAACTCTAAATCCAACATGGTTTGTAGTAGCTCTTTGAAACTTGACAAAAAAGTAGTTCTCAGTTTTGCCTCTATGGTTTGTTTCCACTTCACGTAGCCCTAAGCAAAGACTGTGGAAAAGCAGTTTCATTGAAAAGGGTTGCCAAGCTTCCAAAGAAATTACGAGTTTCCGAAATACCAGCAAATATTTTTTCACCCAATCTTCATGATACTTGGTGGTAATACTCAGTAAACAAATCCCACTTGGCTCACCAAATTTTTTTCTTCTATGTTCAAGCGTTCGTCTACAGTAGTAGTTTTTATATTTAGGTTTCCCTCTGTTCTCTCGTATATAGATAGATGAATTTGGAACTCTAAATCCAATATGGTTTGTAGTAGCTCTTTGAAACTTGACAAAAAAAAGTAGTTCTCAGTTTTGTCTCTATGGTTTGTTTCCTCTTCTAGTAGCTCTATGCACAGACTGTGGAAAAGCACTTTCATTGAGAGGGGTTGCCAAGGTTCTAAGAAATAACGAGTTTCCGAAATACCAGCATATATTTTTTCAACCAATCGTGATGATACTTGGCGGTAATGATCAGTACACAATTCTCACTTGGCTCACAAAATTTTGTTCTTCTAGGTTGAAGCGTTCGTCTACAGTAGCAGTTTTTATATTTAGGTTTCCCTCTGTTCTCTCCTATATAGATATATGAATTTGGAACTCAAAATCCAACATGGTTTGTATTAGCTCTTTGAAACTTGACAAAATAAAGGAGATCTCAGTTTGATTCTATGGTTTGTTTCCTCTTCAAGTAGCTCTAGGCACAGACTGTGGAAAAGCACTTTCATTGAGAGGGGTTGCCAAGCTTCTAAGAAATAACGAGGTTCCGAAATACCAGGATATATTTTTAAACCCAATCGTGATGATACTTGGTGGTAATGATCAGGACAAAAATCCCACTTGTCTCACCGAATTTTGTTCTTCTAGATTGAAGCGTTCGTCTACAGTAGCAGTTTTTATATTTAGGTTTCCCTCTGTTCTCTAATATATAGATGTATGAATTTGGAACTCTAAATCCAACATGGTTTGTAGTAGCTCTTTGAAACTTGAAAAATAAAGGAGTTCTCCGTTTTGTCTCTATGATTTGTTTCCTCTTCAAGTAGCACTAGGCCCAGACTGTGGAAAAGCACTTTCATTGAGAGGTGTTGCCCAGGTTCTAAGAAATAACGAGTTTCCGAAATACCTGCAAATATTTTTTCACCCAATCTTGATGATACTTGGTGGTAATGTTCAGGACACAAATCCCACTTGTCTCACCGAATTTTGTTCTTCTAGGTTGAAGCGTTCGTCTACAGTAGCAGTTTTTATATTTAGGTTTCCCTCTGTTCTCTCCTATATAGATAGATGAATTTGGAACTCTAAATCCAACATGGTTTGTAGTAGCTCTTTGAAGCTTGACCAAACTAAGTAGTTCTCAATTTTGTCTCTATGGTTTGTTTCCTCTTCAAGTAGCCCTAAGTAGAGACTGTGGAAAAGCACTTTCATTGAAAGGGGTTGCCAAGCTTCCAAGAAATTACGAGTTTCTGAAATACCAGCAAATATTTTTTCAACCAAACTTGATGATACGTGGTGGTAATGACAAGTACACAAATCCCACTTGGCTCACCAATTTTTGTTCTTCTAGGTTGAAGCGTTCGTTTACAGTAGCAGTTTTTATTTTTATTTTTCACTCTGTTCTCTGCTATATAGATAGATGCTTTTGGAACTCTAAATCCAACATGGTTTGTAGTAGCTCTTTGAAATTTGACAAAATAAAGGAGTTCTCCGTTTTGTCTCTATGATTGTTTCCTCTTCAAGTAGCTCTAGTCCCAGACTGTGGAAAAGCACTTTCATTGAGAGGGGTTGCCAAGGTTCTAAGAAATAACGAGTTTCCGAAATACCTGCAAATATTTTTTCACCCAATCTTGATGATACTTGGTGGTAATGTTCAGGACACAAATACCACTTGGCTCACCAAATTTTGTTCTTCTAGGTTGAAGCGTTCGTCTACAGTAGCAGTTTTTATATTTAGGTTTCCCTCGATTTTCTGATATATAGATATATGAATTTGGAACTCTAAATCCAACATGGTTTGTAGTAGCTCTTTGAAACTTGACAAAATAAAGGAGTTCTCCGTTTTGTCTCTATGATTGTTTCCTCTTCAAGTAGCTCTAGGCCCAGACTGTGGAAAAGCACTTTCATTGAGAGGGGTTGCCAAGGTTCTAAGAAATAACGAGTTTCCGAAATACCTGCAAATATTTTTTCACCCAATCTTGATGATACTTGGTGGTAATGATCAGGATACAAATCCCACTTGGTTCTCCGAATTTTGTTCTTCTAGGTTGAAGCGTTCGTCTACAGTAGCAGTTTTTATATTTAGGATTCCCTCTATTCTCTCCTATATAGATAGATGTATTTGGAACTCTAAATCCAACATGGATTGTAGTAGCTCTTTGAAACTTGACAAAAAAAAAGTAGTTTTCAGTTTTGTCTCTATGGTTTGTTTCTTCTTCAAGTAGCCCTAAGCAGAGACTGTGGAAAAGCAATTTCATTGGAAGGGGTTGCCAAGCTTCCAAGAAATTATGAGTTTCCGAAATACCAGCAAATATTCTTTCACCCAATCTTGATGATACGTGGTGGTAATGATGAGTCCACAAATCCCACTTGGCTCACCAATTTTTGTTCTTCTAGGTTGAAGCGTTCGTTTACAGTAGCAGTTTTTAGATTTAGGTTTCACTCTGTTCTCTCCTATATAGATATTTGAATTTGGAACTCTAAATCCCACATGGTTTGCAGTAGCTCTTTGAAACTTGACAAAATAAAGTAGTTCTCATTTTTGTCTCTATGGTTTGTTTCCTCTTCAATTAGCCCTAGGCACAGACTGTGGAAAAGCATTTTCATTGAGATGGGTTGCCAAGCTTCTAAGAAATAACGAGTTTCCGAAATACCACCAAATATTTTTTCACCCAATCTTGATGATACTTGGTGGTAATGATCAGTACACAAATCCCACTTGGCTCACCGAATTTTGTTCTTCTAAGTTGAAGCGTTCATCTACAGTAGCAGTTTTTTTTTTTAGGTTTCCCTCTGTTCTCTCCTATATAGATAGATGAATTTGGAACTCTAAATCCAACATGGTTTGTAGTAGCTCTTTGAAGCTTGACAAAAATAAGTAGTTCTCAGTTTTATCTCTATGGTTTGTTTCCTCTTCAAGTAGCCCTAAGAAAAGACTGTGGAAAAGCACTTTCATTGAAAGGGGTTGCCAAGCTTCCAAGAAATTACGAGTTTCCGAAATACCAGCAAATATTTTTTCTACCAATCTTGATGATACGTGGTGGTAATGACAAGTACACAAATCCCACTTGGCTCACCAATTTTTGTTCTTCTAGGTTGAAGCGTTCATTTACAGTAGAAGTTTTTATTTTTAGGTTTCACTCTGTTCTCTCCTATATTGATAGATGAATTTGGAACTCTAAATCCAACATGGTTTGATGTAGCTCTTTGAAACTTGACAAAATAAAAAAGTTCTCAGTTTTGTCTCTAGGGTTTGTTTCCTCTTCAAGTAGCTCTAGGCCCAGACTGTGGAAAAGCACTTTCATTGAAAGGGGTTGCCAAGCTTCCAAGAAATTACGAGTTTCCGAAATACTAGCAAATATTTTTTCAACCAATCTTGATGATACGTGGTGGTAATGACAAGTACACAAATCCCACTTGGCTCACCAAATTTTGTTCTTCTAGGTTGAAGCGTTCGTTTACAGTAGCAGTTTTTATTTTTAGGTTTCACTCTGTTCTCTCCTATATAGATAGATGAATTTGGAACTCTAAATCCAACCTGGATTGTAGTAGCTCTTTGAAACTTGACAAAAAAAAAGTAGTTTTCAGTTTTGTCTCTATGGTTTTTTTCCTCTTCAAGTAGCCCTAAGCAGAGACTGTGGAAAAGCAATTTCATTGAAAGGGGTTTCCAAGCTTCCAAGAAATTATGAGTTTCTGAAATACCAGCAAATATTCTTTCACCCAATCTTGATGATACGTGGAGGTAATGATGAGTCCACAAATCCCACTTGGCTCACCAATTTTTGTTCTTCTAGGTTGAAGCGTTCGTTTACAGTAGAGTTTTTAGATTTAGGTTTCACTCTGTTCTCTCCTATATAGATATTTGAATTTGGAACTCTAAATCCCACATGGTTTGATGTAGCTCTTTGAAACTTGACAAAATAAAAAAGTTCTCAGTTTTGTCTCTATGGTTTGTTTCCTCTTCAAGTAGGTCTAGGCACAGACTGTGGAAAAGCACTTTCATTGAGAGGGATTGCCAAGATTCTAAGAAATAAAAATTTTCCGAAATACCAGGAAATATTTTTCATCCAATCTTGATGATTCTTGGTGGTAATGATGAGGACACAAATCCCACTTGGCTCACCGAATTTTATTCTTCTAGGTTGAAGCGATTGTCTACAGTCGCAGTTTTTATATTTAGGTTTTCCTCTGTTCTCTCCTATATAGATAGATGAATTTGGAACTCTAAATCCAACATGGTTTGTATTAGCTCTTTGAAACTTGACAAAAAAGTAGTTCTCAGTTTTGTCTCTATGGTTTGTTTCCTCTTCAAGTAGCCCTAAGAAAAGACTGTGGAAAAGCCCTTTCATTGAAAGGGGTTGCCAAGCTTCCAAGAAATTACGAGTTTCCGAAATACCAGCAAATATTTTTTCAACCAATCTTGATGATACGTGGTGGTAATGACAAGTACACAAATCCCACTTGGCTCACCAATTTTTGTTCTTCTAGGTTGAAGCGTTCGTTTACAGTAGCAGTTTTTATTTTTAGGTTTCACTCTGTTCTATCCTATATTGATAGATGAATTTGGAACTCTAAATCCAACATGGTTTTTAGTAGCTCTTTGAAACTTGACAAAAAAAAAGTAGTTCTCAATTTTGTCTCTATGGTTTGTTTCCTCTTGAAGTAGCCCTAAGTAGAGACTGTGGAAAAGCACTTTCATTGAAAGGGGTTGCCAAGCTTCCAAGAAATTACGAGTTTCTGAAATACCAGCAAATATTTTTTCAACCAAACTTGATGATACGTGGTGGTAATGACAAGTACACAAATCCCACTTGGCTCACCAATTTTTGTTCTTCTAGGTTGAAGCGTTCGTTTACAGTAGCAGTTTTTATTTTTATTTTTCACTCTGTTCTCTGCTATATAGATAGATGCTTTTGGAACTCTAAATCCAACATGGTTTGTAGTAGCTCTTTGAAATTTGACAAAATAAAGGAGTTCTCCGTTTTGTCTCTATGATTGTTTCCTCTTCAAGTAGCTCTAGTCCCAGACTGTGGAAAAGCACTTTCATTGAGAGGGGTTGCCAAGGTTCTAAGAAATAACGAGTTTCCGAAATACCTGCAAATATTTTTTCACCCAATCTTGATGATACTTGGTGGTAATGTTCAGGACACAAATACCACTTGGCTCACAGAATTTTGTTCTTCTAGGTTGAAGCGTTCATCTAGAGTAGCAGTTTTTATATTTAGGTTTCCCTCTGTTCTCTCCTATATAGATAGATGAATTTGGAACTCTAAATCCAACATGGTTTGTAGTAGATCTTTGAAACTTGACAAAATAAAGGAGTTCCCAGTTTTGTCTCTATGGTTTCTTTCCTCTTAAAGTATCTCTAGGCACAGACTGTGGAAAAGCAATTTAATTGAGAGGGGTTGCCAAGCTTCTAAGAAATAACGAGTTTCCGAAATACCAGCAAATATTTTTTTACCCAATCTTGATGATACTTGGTGGTAATGATCAGGATACAAATCCCACTTGGCTCACCGAATTTTGTTCTTCTAGGTTGAAGCGTTCGTCTACAGTAGCAGTTTTTATATTTAGGTTTCCCTCTGTTCTCTCCTATATAGATAGATGAATTTGGAACTCTAAATCCAACATGGATTGTAGTAGCTCTTTGAAACTTGACAAAAAAAAAAGTAGTTTTCAGTTTTGTCTCTATGGTTTCTTTCCTCTTCAAGTAGCCCTAAGCAGAGACTGTGGAAAAGCAATTTCATTGAAAGGGGTTGCCAAGCTTCCAAGAAATTATGAGTTTCCGAAATACCAGCAAATATTCTTTCACCCAATCTTGATGATACGTGGTGGTAATGATGAGTCCACAAATCCCACTTGGCTCACCAATTTTTGTTCTTCAAGATTGAAGCGTTCGTTTACAGTAGCAGTTTTTATGTTTAGGTTTCACTCTGTTCTCTCCTATATAGATATTTGAATTTGGAACTCTAAATCCCACATGGTTTGCAGTAGCTCTTTGAAACTTGACAAAATAAAGTAGTTCTCATTTTTGTCTCTATGGTTTGTTTCATCTTCAATTAGCCCTAGGCACAGACTGTGGAAAAGCATTTTCATTGAGATGGGTTGCCAAGCTAATAAGAAATAACGAGTTACCGAAATACCACCAAATATTTTTTCACCCAATCTTGATGATACTTGGTGGTAATGATCAGTACACAAATCCCACTTGGCTCACCGAATTTTGTTCTTCTAAGTTGAAGCGTTCATCTACAGTAGCAGTTTTTATTTTTAGGTTTCCCTCTGTTCTCTCCTATATAGATAGATGAATTTGGAACTCTAAATCCAACAGGGTTTGTAGTAGCTCTTTGAAGCTTGACAAAAATAAGTAGTTCTCAGTTTTATCTCTATGGTTTGTTTCCGCTTCAAGTAGCCCTAAGAAAAGACTGTGGAAAAGCACTTTCATTGAAAGGGGTTGCCAAGCTTCCAAGAAATTACGAGTTTCCGAAATACCAGCAAACATTTTTTCAACCAATCTTGATGATACGTGGTGGTAATGACAAGTACACAAATCCCACTTGGCTCACCAATTTTTGTTCTTCTAGGTTGAAGCGTTCGTTTACAGTAGCAGTTTTTATTTTTAGGTTTCACTCTGTTCTCTCCTATATAGATAGATGAATTTGGAACTCTAAATCCCACATGGTTTGCAGTAGCTCTTTGAAACTTGACAAAATAAAGTAGTTCTCCTTTTTGTCTCTATGGTTTGTTTCCTCTTCAATTAGCCCTAGGCACAGACTGTGGAAAAGCATTTTCATTGAGATGGGTTGCCAAGCTTCTAAGAAATAACGAGTTTCCGAAATACCACCAAATATTTTTTCACCCAATCTTGATGATACTTGGTGGTAATGATCAGAACACAAATCCCACTTGGCTCACCGAATTTTGTTCTTCTAATTTGAAGCGTTCATCTACAGTAGCAGTTTTTATTTTTAGGTTTCCCTCTGTTCTCTCCTATATAGATAGATGAATTTGGAACTCTAAATCCAACATGGATTGTAGTAGCTCTTTGAAGCTTGACAAAAATAAGTAGTTCTCAGTTTTGTCTCTATGGTTTGTTTTCTCTTCAAGTAGCTCAATGCACAGACTGTGGAAAAGCACTTTCATTGAGAGGGGTTGCCAAGGTTCTAAGAAATTACGAGTTTCCGAAATACCAGCAAATATTTTTTCAACCAATAGTGATGATACTTGGCGGTAATGATCAGTACACAATTCTCACTTGGCTCACCAAATTTTGTTCTTCTAGGTTGAAGCGTTCGTCTACAGTAGCAGTTTTTATATTTAGGTTTCCCTCTGTTCTCTCCTATATAGATATATGAATTTGGAACTCAAAATCCAACATGGTTTGTATTAGCTCTTTGAAACTTGACAAATAAAGGAGTTCTCAGTTTGATTCTATGGTTTGTTTCCTCTTCAAGTAGCTCTAGGCACAGACTGTGGAAAAGCACTTTCATTGAGAGGGGTTGCCAAGCTTCTAAGAAATAACGAGGTTCCGAAATACCAGGATATATTTTTAAACCCAATCGTGATGATACTTGGTGGTAATGATCAGGACAAAAATCCCACTTGTCTCACCGAATTTTGTTCTTCTAGATTGAAGCGTTCGTCTACAGTAGCAGTTTTTATATTTAGGTTTCCCTCTGTTCTCTAATATATAGATGTATGAATTTGGAACTCTAAATCCAACATGGTTTGTAGTAGCTCTTTGAAACTTGAAAAATAAAGGAGTTCTCCGTTTTGTCTCTATGATTTGTTTCCTCTTCAAGTAGCACTAGGCCCAGACTGTGGAAAAGCACTTTCATTGAGAGGGGTTGCCCAGGTTCTAAGAAATAACGAGTTTCCGAAATACCTGCAAATATTTTTTCACCCAATCTTGATGATACTTGGTGGTAATGTTCAGGACACAAATCCCACTTGTCTCACCGAATTTTGTTCTTCTAGGTTGAAGCGTTCGTCTACAGTAGCAGTTTTTATATTTAGGTTTCCCTCTGTTCTCTCCTATATAGATAGATGAATTTGGAACTCTAAATCCAACATGGTTTGTAGTAGCTCTTTGAAGCTTGACCAAACTAAGTAGTTCTCATTTTTGTCTCTATGGTTTGTTTCCTCTTCAAGTAGCCCTAAGAAGAGACTGTGGAAAAGCACTTTCATTGAAAGGGGTTGCCAAGCTTCCAAGAAATTACGAGTTTCCGAAATACCAGCAAATATTTTTTCAACCAATCTTGATGATACGTGGTGGTAATGACAAGTACACAAATCCCACTTGGCTCACCAATTTTTGTTCTTCTAGGTTGAAGCGTTCGTTTACAGTAGCAGTTTTTATTTTTAGGTTTCACTCTGTTCTCTCCTATATTGATAGATGAATTTGGAACTCTAAATCCAACATGGTTTTTAGTAGCTCTTTGAAACTTGACAAAAAAAAAGTAGTTCTCAGTTTTGTCTCTATGGTTTGTTTCCTCTTCAAGTAGCCCTAAGTAGAGACTGTGGAAAAGAACTTTCATTGAAAGGGGTTGCCAAGCTTCCAAGAAATTACGAGTTTCTGAAATACCAGCAAATTTTTTTTCAACCAAACTTGATGATACGTGGTGGTAATGACAAGTACACAAATCCCACTTGGCTCACCAATTTTTGTTCTTCCAGGTTGAAGCGTTCGTTTATAGTAGCAGTTTTTATTTTTAGGTTTCACTCTGTTCTCTGCTATATAGATCGATGCTTTTGGAACTCTAAATCCAACATGGTTTTTAGTAGCTCTTTGATACTTGACAAAAGAAAGCAGTTCTCAGTTTTGTCTCTATGGTTTGTTTCCTATTCAAGTAGCCCTAGGCACAGACTGTGTAAATGCACTTTCATTGAGAGGGTTTGCCAAGCTTCTAAGAAATAATGTGTTTCCGAAATACCAGCAAATATTTTTTCACCCAATCTTGATGATACTTTGTGGTCATCTTCCGTACACAAATCTCACTTGGCTCACCAAATTTTGTTCTTCTAGGTTGAAGCGGTTGTCTACAGTAAAAGTTTTTAAATTTAGGTTACCCTCTGTTCTCTCCTATATAGATAGATGAATTTGGAACTCTAAATCCAACATAGTTTGTAGTCGCTCTCGGAAAATTGACAAAATAAAGGGGTTCTCAGTTTATTCTCAATGGTTTGTTTCCTCTTCAAGTAGCTCTAGGCACAGACTGTGGAAAAGCACCTTCATTGAGAGGGGTTGCCAAGCTTCTAAGAAATAACGAGTTTCCGAAATACCAGCAAATATTTTTTCACCCAATCTTGATGATACTTGGTGGTAATGTTCAGGACACAAATCCCACTTGTCTCACCGAATTTTGTTCTTCTAGGTTGAAGCGTTCATCTACAGTAGCAGTTTTTATATTTAGGTTTCCCTCTGTTCTCTCCTATATTGATAGATGAATTTGGAACTCTAAATCCAACGTGGTTTGTAGTAGCTCTTTGAAACTTGACAAAATAAAGGAGTTCTCAGTTTTGTCTCTATGGTTTCTTTCCTCTTAAAGTAGCTCTAGGCACAGACTGTGGAAAAGCAATTTAATTGAGAGGGGTTGCCAAGCTTCTAAGAAATAACGAGTTTCAGAAATACCAGCAAATATTTTTTTACCCAATCTTGATGATACTTGGTGGTAATGATCAGGATACGAATCCCACTTGGCTCACCGAATTTTGTTCTTCTAGGTTGAAGCGTTCGTCTACAGTACCAGTTTTTATATTTAGGATTCCCTCTGTTCTCTCCTATATAGATATTTGAATTTGGAACTCTAAATCCCACATGGTTTGCAGTATCTCTTTGAAACTTGACAAAATAAAGTAGTTCTCATTTTTGTCTCTATGGTTTGTTTCCTCTTCAATTAGCCCTAGGCACAGACTGTGGAAAAGCATTTTCATTGAGATGGGTTGCCAAGCTAATAAGAAATAACGAGTTACCGAAATACCACCAAATATTTTTTCACCCAATCTTGATGATACTTGGTGGTAATGATCAGTACACAAATCCCACTTAGCTCACCGAATTTTGTTCTTCTAAGTTGAAGCGTTCATCTACAGTAGCAGTTTCTATTTTTAGGTTTCCCTCTGTTCTCTCCTATATAGATAGATGAATTTGGAACTCTAAATCCAACAGGGTTTGTAGTAGCTCTTTGAAGCTTGACAAAAATAAGTAGTTCTCAGTTTTATCTCTATGGTTTCTTTCCGCTTCAAGTAGCCCTAAGAAAAGACTGTGGAAAAGCACTTTCATTGAAAGGGGTTGCCAAGCTTCCAAGAAATTACGAGTTTCCGAAATACCAGCAAACATTTTTTCAACCAATCTTGATGATACGTGGTGGTAATGACAAGTACACAAATCCCACTTTGCTCACCAATTTTTGTTCTTCTATGTTGAAGCGTTCGTTTACAGTAGCAGTTTTTATTTTTAGGTTTCACTCTGTTCTCTCCTATATAGATAGATGAATTTGGAACTCTAAATCCCACATGGTTTGCAGTAGCTCTTTGAAACTTGACAAAATAAAGTAGTTCTCCTTTTTGTCTCTATGGTTTGTTTCCTCTTCAATTAGCCCTAGGCACAGACTGTGGAAAAGCATTTTCATTGAGATGGGTTGCCAAGCTTCTAAGAAATAACGAGTTTCCGAAATACCACCAAATATTTTTTCACCCAATCTTGATGATACTTGGTGGTAATGATCAGAACACAAATCCCACTTGGCTCACCGAATTTTGTTCTTCTAATTTGAAGCGTTCATCTACAGTAGCAGTTTTTATTTTTAGGTTTCCCTCTGTTCTCTCCTATATAGATAGATGAATTTGGAACTCTAAATCCAACATGGATTGTAGTAGCTCTTTGAAGCTTGACAAAAATAAGTAGTTCTCAGTTTTGTCTCTATGGTTTGTTTCCTCTTCAAGTAGCTCAATGCACAGACTGTGGAAAAGCACTTTCATTGAGAGGGGTTGCCAAGGTTCTAAGAAATAACGAGTTTCCGAAATACCAGCAAATATTTTTTCAACCAATCGTGATGATACTTGGCGGTAATGATCAGTACACAATTCTCACTTGGCTCACCAAATTTTGTTCTTCTAGGTTGAAGCGTTCGTCTACAGTAGCAGTTTTTATATTTAGGTTTCCCTCTGTTCTCTCCTATATAGATATATGAATTTGGAACTCAAAATCCAACATGGTTTGTATTAGCTCTTTGAAACTTGACAAAATAAAGGAGTTCTCAGTTTGATTCTATGGTTTGTTTCCTCTTCAAGTAGCTCTAGGCACAGACTGTGGAAAAGCACTTTCATTGAGAGGGGTTGCCAAGCTTCTAAGAAATAACGAGGTTCCGAAATACCAGAATATATTTTTAAACCCAATCGTGATGATACTTGGTGGTAATGATCAGGACAAAAATCCCACTTGTCTCACCGAATTTTGTTCTTCTAGATTGAAGCGTTCGTCTACAGTAGCAGTTTTTATATTTAGGTTTCCCTCTGTTCTCTAATATATAGATGTATGAATTTGGAACTCTAAATCCAACATGGTTTGTAGTAGCTCTTTGAAACTTGAAAAATAAAGGAGTTCTCCGTTTTGTCTCTATGATTTGTTTCCTCTTCAAGTAGCTCTAGGCCCAGACTGTGGAAAAGCACTTTCATTGAGAGGGGTTGCCCAGGTTCTAAGAAATAACGAGTTTCCGAAATACCTGCAAATATTTTTTCACCCAATCTTGATGATACTTGGTGGTAATGTTCAGGACACAAATCCCACTTGTCTCACCGAATTTTGTTCTTCTAGGTTGAAGCGTTCGTCTACAGTAGCAGTTTTTATATTTAGGTTTCCCTCTGTTCTCTCCTATATAGATAGATGAATTTGGAACTCTAAATCCAACATGGTTTGTAGTAGCTCTTTGAAGCTTGACCAAACTAAGTAGTTCTCATTTTTGTCTTTATGGTTTGTTTCCTCTTCATGTAGCCCTAAGAAGAGACTGTGGAAAAGCACTTTCATTGAAAGGGGTTGCCAAGCTTCCAAGAAATTACGAGTTTCCGAAATACCAGCAAATATTTTTTCAACCAATCTTGATGATACGTGGTGGTAATGACAAGTACACAAATCCCACTTGGCTCACCAATTTTTGTTCTTCTAGGTTGAAGCGTTCGTTTACAGTAGCAGTTTTTATTTTTAGGTTTCACTCTGTTCTCTCCTATATTGATAGATGAATTTGGAACTCTAAATCCAACATGGTTTTTAGTAGCTCTTTGAAACTTGACAAAAAAAAAGTAGTTCTCAGTTTTGTCTCTATGGTTTGTTTCCTCTTCAAGTAGCCCTAAGTAGAGACTGTGGAAAAGCACTTTCATTGAAAGGGGTTGCCAAGCTTCCAAGAAATTACGAGTTTCTGAAATACCAGCAAATTTTTTTTCAACCAAACTTGATGATACGTGGTGGTAATGACAAGTACACAAATCCCACTTGGCTCACCAATTTTTGTTCTTCCAGGTTGAAGCGTTCGTTTACAGTAGCAGTTTTTATTTTTAGGTTTCACTCTGTTCTCTGCTATATAGATAGATGCTTTTGGAACTCTAAATCCAACATGGTTTTTAGTAGCTCTTTGATACTTGACAAAAGAAAGCAGTTCTCAGTTTTGTCTCTATGGTTTGTTTCCTATTCAAGTAGCCCTAGGCACAGACTGTGTAAAAGCACTTTCATTGAGAGGGTTTGCCAAGCTTCTAAGAAATAATGTGTTTCCGAAATACCAGCAAATATTTTTTCACCCAATCTTGATGATACTTTGTGGTCATCTTCCGTACACAAATCTCACTTGGCTCACCAAATTTTCTTCTTCTAGGTTGAAGCGGTTGTCTACAGTAAAAGTTTTTAAATTTAGGTTACCCTCTGTTCTCTCCTATATAGATAGATGAATTTGGAACTCTAAATCCAACATAGTTTGTAGTCGCTCTCGGAAACTTGACAAAATAAAGGGGTTCTCAGTTTATTCTCAATGGTTTGTTTCCTCTTCAAGTAGCTCTAGGCACAGACTGTGGAAAAGCACCTTCATTGAGAGGGGTTGCCAAGCTTCTAAGAAATAACGAGTTTCCGAAATACCAGCAAATATTTTTTCACCCAATCTTGATGATACTTGGTGGTAATGTTCAGGACACAAATCCCACTTGTCTCACCGAATTTTGTTCTTCTAGGTTGACGCGTTCATCTACAGTAGCAGTTTTTATATTTAGGTTTCCCTCTGTTCTCTCCTATATTGATAGATGAATTTGGAACTCTAAATCCAACGTGGTTTGTAGTAGCTCTTTGAAACTTGACAAAATAAAGGAGTTCTCAGTTTTGTCTCTATGGTTTCTTTCCTCTTAAAGTAGCTCTAGGCACAGACTGTGGAAAAGCAATTTAATTGAGAGGGGTTGCCAAGCTTCTAAGAAATAACGAGTTTCAGAAATACCAGCAAATATTTTTTTTACCCAATCTTGATGATACTTGGTGGTAATGATCAGGATACGAATCCCACTTGGCTCACCGAATTTTGTTCTTCTAGGTTGAAGCGTTCGTCTACAGTAGCAGTTTTTATATTTAGGATTCCCTCTGTTCTCTCCTATATAGATATTTGAATTTGGAACTCTAAATCCCACATGGTTTGCAGTAGCTCTTTGAAACTTGACAAAATAAAGTAGTTCTCATTTTTGTCTCTATGGTTTGTTTCCTCTTCAATTAGCCCTAGGCACAGACTGTGGAAAAGCATTTTCATTGAGATGGGTTGCCAAGCTAATAAGAAATAACGAGTTACCGAAATACCACCAAATATTTTTTCACCCAATCTTGATGATACTTGGTGGTAATGATCAGTACACAAATCCCACTTGGCTCACCGAATTTTGTTCTTCTAAGTTGAAGCGTTCATCTACAGTAGCAGTTTCTATTTTTAGGTTTCCCTCTGTTCTCTCGTATATAGATAGATGAATTTGGAACTCTAAATCCAACAGGGTTTGTAGTAGCTCTTTGAAGCTTGATAAAAATAAGTAGTTCTCAGTTTTATCTCTATGGTTTCTTTCCGCTTCAAGTAGCCCTAAGAAAAGACTGTGGAAAAGCACTTTCATTGAAAGGGGTTGCCAAGCTTCCAAGAAATTACGAGTTTCCGAAATACCAGCAAACATTTTTTCAACCAATCTTGATGATACGTGGTGGTAATGACAAGTACACAAATCCCACTTGGCTCACCAATTTTTGTTCTTCTATGTTGAAGCGTTCGTTTACAGTAGCAGTTTTTATTTTTAGGTTTCACTCTGTTCTCTCCTATATAGATAGATGAATTTGGAACTCTAAATCCCACATGGTTTGCAGTAGCTCTTTGAAACTTGACAAAATAAAGTAGTTCTCCTTTTTGTCTCTATGGTTTGTTTCCTCTTCAATTAGCCCTAGGCACAGACTGTGGAAAAGCATTTTCATTGAGATGGGTTGCCAAGCTTCTAAGAAATAACGATTTTCCGAAATACCACCAAATATTTTTTCACCCAATCTTGATGATACTTGGTGGTAATGATCAGAACACAAATCCCACTTGGCTCACCGAATTTTGTTCTTCTAAGTTGAAGCGTTCATCTACAGTAGCAGTTTTTATTTTTAGGTTTCCCTCTGTTCTCTCCTATATAGATAGATGAATTTGGAACTCTAAATCCAACATGGATTGTAGTAGCTCTTTGAAGCTTGACAAAAATAAGTAGTTCTCAGTTTTGTCTCTATGGTTTGTTTCCTCTTCAAGTAGCTCAATGCACAGACTGTGGAAAAGCACTTTCATTGAGAGGGGTTGCCAAGGTTCTAAGAAATAACGAGTTTCCGAAATACCAGCAAATATTTTTTCAACCAATCGTGA
Organism: Callospermophilus lateralis; assembly: GCF_048772815.1. Lineage (NCBI taxonomy): Eukaryota > Metazoa > Chordata > Mammalia > Rodentia > Sciuridae > Callospermophilus > Callospermophilus lateralis. Next base: position 135,087 of record NW_027514612.1, read on the forward strand.
TGATACTTGGCGGTAATGATCAGTACACAATTCTCACTTGGCTCACCAAATTTTGTTCTTCTAGGTTGAAGCGTTCGTCTACAGTAGCAGTTTTTATATTTAGGTTTCCCTCTGTTCTCTCCTATATAGATATATGAATTTGGAACTCAAAATCCAACATGGTTTGTATTAGCTCTTTGAAACTTGACAAAATAAAGGAGTTCTCAGTTTGATTCTATGGTTTGTTTCCTCTTCAAGTAGCTCTAGGCACAGACTGTGGAAAAGCACTTTCATTGAGAGGGGTTGCCAAGCTTCTAAGAAATAACGAGGTTCCGAAATACCAGGATATATTTTTAAACCCAATCGTGATGATACTTGGTGGTAATGATCAGGACAAAAATCCCACTTGTCTCACCGAATTTTGTTCTTCTAGATTGAAGCGTTCGTCTACAGTAGCAGTTTTTATATTTAGGTTTCCCTCTGTTCTCTAATATATAGATGTATGAATTTGGAACTCTAAATCCAACATGGTTTGTAGTAGCTCTTTGAAACTTGAAAAATAAAGGAGTTCTCCGTTTTGTCTCTATGATTTGTTTCCTCTTCAAGTAGCTCTAGGCCCAGACTGTGGAAAAGCACTTTCATTGAGAGGGGTTGCCCAGGTTCTAAGAAATAACGAGTTTCCGAAATACCTGCAAATATTTTTTCACCCAATCTTGATGATACTTGGTGGTAATGTTCAGGACACAAATCCCACTTGTCTCACCGAATTTTGTTCTTCTAGGTTGAAGCGTTCGTCTGCAGTAGCAGTTTTTATATTTAGGTTTCCCTCTGTTCTCTCCTATATAGATAGATGAATTTGGAACTCTAAATCCAACATGGTTTGTAGTAGCTCTTTGAAGCTTGACCAAACTAAGTAGTTCTCATTTTTGTCTTTATGGTTTGTTTCCTCTTCAAGTAGCCCTAAGAAGAGACTGTGGAAAAGCACTTTCATTGAAAGGGGTTGCCAAGCTTCCAAGAAATTACGAGTTTCCGAAATACCAGCAAATATTTTTTCAACCAATCTTGATGATACGTGGTGGTAATGACAAGTACACAAATCCCACTTGGCTCACCAATTTTTGTTCTTCTAGGTTGAAGCGTTCGTTTACAGTAGCAGTTTTTATTTTTAGGTTTCCCTCTGTTCTCTCCTATATAGATAGATGAATTTGGAACTCTAAATCCAACATGGATTGTAGTAGCTCTTTGAAGCTTGACAAAAATAAGTAGTTCTCAGTTTTGTCTCTATGGTTTGTTTCCTCTTCAAGTAGCTCAATGCACAGACTGTGGAAAAGCACTTTCATTGAGAGGGGTTGCCAAGGTTCTAAGAAATAACGAGTTTCCGAAATACCAGCAAATATTTTTTCAACCAATCGTGATGATACTTGGCGGTAATGATCAGTACACAATTCTCACTTGGCTCACCAAATTTTGTTCTTCTAGGTTGAAGCGTTCGTCTACAGTAGCAGTTTTTATATTTAGGTTTCCCTCTGTTCTCTCCTATATAGATATATGAATTTGGAACTCAAAATCCAACATGGTTTGTATTAGCTCTTTGAAACTTGACAAAATAAAGGAGTTCTCAGTTTGATTCTATGGTTTGTTTCCTCTTCAAGTAGCTCTAGGCACAGACTGTGGAAAAGCACTTTCATTGAGAGGGGTTGCCAAGCTTCTAAGAAATAACGAGGTTCCGAAATACCAGGATATATTTTTAAACCCAATCGTGATGATACTTGGTGGTAATGATCAGGACAAAAATCCCACTTGTCTCACCGAATTTTGTTCTTCTAGATTGAAGCGTTCGTCTACAGTAGCAGTTTTTATATTTAGGTTTCCCTCTGTTCTCTAATATATAGATGTATGAATTTGGAACTCTAAATCCAACATGGTTTGTAGTAGCTCTTTGAAACTTGAAAAATAAAGGAGTTCTCCGTTTTGTCTCTATGATTTGTTTCCTCTTCAAGTAGCTCTAGGCCCAGACTGTGGAAAAGCACTTTCATTGAGAGGGGTTGCCCAGGTTCTAAGAAATAACGAGTTTCCGAAATACCTGCAAATATTTTTTCACCCAATCTTGATGATACTTGGTGGTAATGTTCAGGACACAAATCCCACTTGTCTCACCGAATTTTGTTCTTCTAGGTTGAAGCGTTCGTCTGCAGTAGCAGTTTTTATATTTAGGTTTCCCTCTGTTCTCTCCTATATAGATAGATGAATTTGGAACTCTAAATCCAACATGGTTTGTAGTAGCTCTTTGAAGCTTGACCAAACTAAGTAGTTCTCATTTTTGTCTTTATGGTTTGTTTCCTCTTCAAGTAGCCCTAAGAAGAGACTGTGGAAAAGCACTTTCATTGAAAGGGGTTGCCAAGCTTCCAAGAAATTACGAGTTTCCGAAATACCAGCAAATATTTTTTCAACCAATCTTGATGATACGTGGTGGTAATGACAAGTACACAAATCCCACTTGGCTCACCAATTTTTGTTCTTCTAGGTTGAAGCGTTCGTTTACAGTAGCAGTTTTTATTTTTAGGTTTCACTCTGTTCTCTCCTATATTGATAGATGAATTTGGAACTCTAAATCCAACATGGTTTGATGTAGCTCTTTGAAACTTGACAAAATAAAAAAGTTCTCAGTTTTGTCTCTATGGTTTGTTTCCTCTTCAAGTAGCTCTAGGCACAGACTGTGGAAAAGCACTTTCATTGAGAGGGATTGCCAAGATTCTAAGAAATAACAATTTTCCGAAATACCAGGAAATATTTTTCATCCAATCTTGATGATTCTTGGTGGTAATGATGAGGACCCAAATCCCACTTGGCTCACCGAGTTTTATTCTTCTAGGTTGAAGCGATTGTCTACAGTCGCAGTTTTTATATTTAGGTTTTCCTCTGTTCTCTCCTATATAGATAGATGAATTTGGAACTCTAAATCCAACATGGTTTGTAGTAGCTCTTTGAAACTTGACAAAAAAGTAGTTGTCAGTTTTGTCTCTATGGTTTGTTTCCACTTCACGTAGCCGTAAGCAAAGACTGTGGAAAAGCACTTTCATTGAAAAGGGTTGCCAAGCTTCCAAAGAAATTACGAGTTTCCGAAATACCAGCAAATATTTTTTCACCCAAACTTGATGATACTTGGTGGTAATAATCAGTAAACAAATCCCACTTGGCTCAAGAAATTTTGTTCTTCTATGTTGAAGCGTTCGTCTACAGTAGCAGTTTTTATATTTAGGTTTCCCTCTGTTCTCTCCTATATAGATAGATGAATTTGGAACTCTAAATCCAATATGGTTTGTAGTAGCTCTTTGAAACTTGACAAAAAAAAGTAGTTCTCAGTTTTGTCTCTATGGTTTGTTTCCTCTTCAAGTAGCTCTATGCACAGACTGTGGAAAAGCACTTTCATTGAGAGGGGTTGCCAAGGTTCTAAGAAATAAGGAGTTTCCGAAATACCAGCAAATATTTTTTCAACCAATCGTGATGATACTTGGCGGTAATGATCAGTACACAATTCTCACTTGGCTCACCATATTTTGTTCTTCTAGGTTGAAGCGTTCGTCTACAGTAGCAGTTTTTATATTTAGGTTTCCCTCTGTTCTCTCCTATATAGATATATGAATTTGGAACTCAAAATCCAACATGGTTTGTATTAGCTCTTTGAAACTTGACAAAATAAAGGAGTTCTCAGTTTGATTCTATGGTTTGTTTCCTCTTCAAGTAGCTCTAGGCACAGACTGTGGAAAAGCACTTTCATTGAGAGGGGTTGCCAAGCTTCTAAGAAATAATGAGGTTCCGAAATACCAGGATATATTTTTAAACCCAATCGTGATGATACTTGGTGGTAATGATCAGGACAAAAATCCGACTTGTCTCACCGAATTTTGTTCTTCTAGATTGAAGCGTTCGACTACAGTAGCAGTTTTTATATTTAGGTTTCCCTCTGTTCTCTAATATATAGATGTATGAATTTGGAACTCTAAATCCAACATGGTTTGTAGTAGCTCTTTGAAACTTGAAAAATAAAGGAGTTCTCCGTTTTGTCTCATTGATTTGTTTCCTCTTCAAGTAGCTCTAGGCCCAGACTGTGGAAAAGCACTTTCATTGTGAGGGGTTGCCCAGGTTCTAAGAAATAACGAGTTTCCCAAATACCTGCAAATATTTTTTCACCCAATCTTGATGATAGTTGGTGGTAATGTTCAGGACACAAATCCCACTTGTCTCACCGAATTTTGTTCTTCTAGGTTGAAGCGTTCGTCTACAGTAGCAGTTTTTATATTTAGGTTTTCCTCTGTTCTCTCCTATATAGATAGATGAATTTGGAACTCTGAATTCAACATGGTTTGTAGTAGCTCTTTGAAACTTGACAAAAAAAAGTAGTTCTCAGTTTTGTCTCTATGGTTTGTTTCCTATTCAAATAGCCCTAGGCACAGACTGTGTAAAAGCACTTTCATTGAGAGGGTTTGCCAAGATTCTAAGAAATAATGTGTTTCTGAAATACCAGCAAATATTTTTTCCCCAATCTTGATGATACTTTGTGGTCATAATCCGTACACAAATCTCACTTGGCTCACCAAATTTTGTTCTTCTAGGTTGAAGCGTTTGTCTACAGTAAAAGTTTTTAAATTTAGGTTACCCTCTGTTCTCTCCTATATAGATAGATGAATTTGGAACTCTAAATCCAAGATAGTTTGTAGTCGCTCTCGGAAACTTGACAAAATAAAGGGGTTCTCAGTTTAGTCTCAATGGTTTGTTTCCTCTTCAAGTAGCTCTAGGCACAGACTGTGGAAAAGCACTTTCATTGAGAGGGGTTGCCAAGCTTCTAAGAAATAACGAGTTTCCGAAATACCAGCAAATATTTTTTCACCCAATCTTGATGATACTTGGTGGTAATGATCAGTACACAAATCCCACTTGCCTCACCGAATTTTGTTCTTCTAGATTGAAGCGTTCGTCTACAGTAGCAGTTTTTATATTTAGGTTTCCCTCTGTTCTCTAATATATAGATGTATGAATTTGGAACTCTAAATCCAACATGGTTTGTAGTAGCTCTTTGAAACTTGAAAAATAAAGGAGTTCTCCGTTTTGTCTCATTGATTTGTTTCCTCTTCAAGTAGCTCTAGGCCCAGACTGTGGAAAAGCACTTTCATTGTGAGGGGTTGCCCAGGTTCTAAGAAATAACGAGTTTCCCAAATACCTGCAAATATTTTTTCACCCAATCTTGATGATAGTTGGTGGTAATGTTCAGGACACAAATCCCACTTGTCTCACCGAATTTTGTTCTTCTAGGTTGAAGCGTTCGTCTACAGTAGCAGTTTTTATATTTAGGTTTTCCTCTGTTCTCTCCTATATAGATAGATGAATTTGGAACTCTGAATTCAACATGGTTTGTAGTAGCTCTTTGAAACTTGACAAAAAAAAGTAGTTCTCAGTTTTGTCTCTATGGTTTGTTTCCTATTCAAATAGCCCTAGGCACAGACTGTGTAAAAGCACTTTCATTGAGAGGGTTTGCCAAGATTCTAAGAAATAATGTGTTTCTGAAATACCAGCAAATATTTTTTCCCCAATCTTGATGATACTTTGTGGTCATAATCCGTACACAAATCTCACTTGGCTCACCAAATTTTGTTCTTCTAGGTTGAAGCGTTTGTCTACAGTAAAAGTTTTTAAATTTAGGTTACCCTCTGTTCTCTCCTATATAGATAGATGAATTTGGAACTCTAAATCCAAGATAGTTTGTAGTCGCTCTCGGAAACTTGACAAAATAAAGGGGTTCTCAGTTTAGTCTCAATGGTTTGTTTCCTCTTCAAGTAGCTCTAGGCACAGACTGTGGAAAAGCACTTTCATTGAGAGGGGTTGCCAAGCTTCTAAGAAATAACGAGTTTCCGAAATACCAGCAAATATTTTTTCACCCAATCTTGATGATACTTGGTGGTAATGATCAGTACACAAATCCCACTTGCCTCACCGAATTTTGTTCTTCTAGATTGAAGCGTTCGTCTACAGCAGCAGTTTTTATATTTAGGTTTCCCTCTGTTCTCTAATATATAGATATATGAATTTGGAACTCTAAATCCAACATGGTTTGTAGTAGCTCTTTGAAACTTGACAAAAAAAAGTAGTTCTCAGTTTTGTCTCTATGGTTTGTTTCCTCTTCAAGTAGCTCTATGCACAGACTGTGGAAAAGCACTTTCATTGAGAGGGGTTGCCAAGGTTCTAAGAAATAACGAGTTTCCGAAATACTAGCAAATATTTTTTCAACCAATCGTGATGATACTTGGCGGTAATGATCAGTACACAATTCTCACTTGGCTCACCAAATTTTGTTCTTCTACGTTGAAGCATTCGTCTACAGTAGCAGTTTTTATATTTAGGTTTCCCTCTGTTCTCTCCTATATAGATAGATGAATTTGGAACTCAAAATCCAACATGGTTTGTATTAGCTCTTTGAAACTTGACAAAATAAAGGAGTTCTCAGTTTGATTCTAAGGTTTGTTTCCTCTTCAAGTAGCTCTAGTCACAGACTGTGGAAAAGCACTTTCATTGAGAGGGGTTGCCAAGCTTCTAAGAAATAACGAGGTTCCGAAATACCAGGATATATTTTTAAACCCAATCGTGATGATACTTGGTGGTAATGATCAGGACAAAAATCCCACTTGTCTCACCGAATTTTGTTCTTCTAGATTGAAGCGTTCGTCTACAGTAGCAGTTTTTATATTTAGGTTTCCCTCTGTTCTCTAATATATAGATGTATGAATTTGGAACTCTAAATCCAACATGGTTTGTAGTAGCTCTTTGAAACTTGAAAAATAAAGGAGTTCTCTGTTTTGTCTCTATGATTTGTTTCCTCTTCAAGTAGCTCTAGGCCCAGACTGTGGAAAAGCACTTTCATTGAGAGGGGTTGCCCAGGTTCTAAGAAATAATGAGTTTCCAAAATACCTGCAAATATTTTTTCACCCAATCTTGATGATACTTGGTGGTAATGTTCAGGACACAAATCCCACTTGTCTCACCGAATTTTGTTCTTCTAGGTTGAAGCGTTCGTCTACAGTAGCAGTTTTTATATTTAGGTTTCCCTCTGTTCTCTCCTATATAGTTAGATGAATTTGGAACTCTAAATCCAACATGGTTTGTAGTAGCTCTTTGAAGCTTGACCAAACTAAGTATTTCTGATTTTTGTCTCTATTTTTTGTTTCCTCTTCAAGTAGACCTAAGAAAAGACTGTGGAAAAGCACTTTCATTGAAAGGGGTTGCCAAGCTTCCAAGAAATTACGAGTTTCCGAAATACCAGCAAATCTTTTTTCAACCAATCTTGATGATACGTGGTGGTAATGACAAGTACACAATTCCCACTTGGCTCACCAATTTTTGTTCTTCTAGGTTGAAGCGTTCGTTTACAGTAGCAGTTTTTATTTTTAGGTTTCACTCTGTTCTCTAATATATTGATAGATGAATTTGGAACTCTAAATCCAACATGGTTTTTAGTAACTCTTTGATACTTGACAAAAGAAAGCAGTTCTCAGTTTTGTCTCTATGGTTTGTTTCCTATTCAAGTAGCCCTCGGCACAGACTGTGTAAAAGCACTTTCATTGAGAGGGTTTGCCAAGCTTCTAAGAAATAATGTGTTTCCGAAATACCAGCAAATATTTTTTCAACCAAACTTGATGATACGTGGTGGTAATGACAAGTACACAAATCCCACTTGGCTCACCAATTTTTGTTCTTCTAGGTTGAAGCGTTTGTCTACAGTAAAAGTTTTTAAATTTAGGTTACCCTCTGTTCTCTCCTATATAGATAGATGAATTTGGAACTCTAAATCCAACATAGTTTGTAGTCGCTCTCGGAAACTTGACAAAATAAAGGGGTTCTCAGTTTAGTCTCAATGGTTTGTTTCCTCTTCAAGTAGCTCTAGGCACAGACTGTGGAAAAGCACTTTCATTGAGAGGGGTTGCCAAGCTTCTAAGAAATAACGAGTTTCCAAAATACCTGAAATATTTTTTCACCCAATCTTGATGATACTTGGAGGTAATGATCAGTACACAAATCCCACTTGCCTCACCGAATTTTGTTCTTCTAGATTGAAGCGTTCGTCTACAGTAGCAGTTTTTATATTTAGGTTTCCCTCTGTTCTCTAATATATAGATATATGAATTTGGAACTCTAAATCCAACATGGTTTGTAGTAGCTCTTTGAAACTTGACAAAATAAAGGAGTTCTCCGTTTTGTCTCTATGATTGTTTCCTGTTCAAGTAGCTCTACGCCCAGACTGTGGAAAAGCACTTTCATTGAGAGGGGTTGCCAAGGTTCTAAGAAATAACGAGTTTCCGAAATACCTGCAAATATTTTTCACCCAATCTTGATGATAATTGGTGGTAATGTTCAGGACACAAATACCACTTGGCTCACAGAATTTTGTTCTTCTAGGTTGAAGCGTTCATCTACAGTAGCAGTTTTTATATTTAGGTTTCCCTTTGTTCTCTCCTATATAGATAGATGAATTTGGAACTCTAAATCCAACATGGTTTGTAGTAGCTCTTTGAAACTTGACAAATTAAAGGAGTTCTCAGTTTTGTCTGTATGGTTTCTTTCCTCTTAAAGTAGCTCTAGGCACAGACGGTGGAAAAGCACTTTCATTGAGAGGGGTTGCCCAGGTTCTAAGAAATAACGAGTTTCAGAAATACCAGCAAATATTTTTTTATCCAATCATGATGATACTTGGTGGTAATGATCAGGATACAAATCCCACTTGGCTCACCGAATTTTGTTCTTCTAGGTTGAAGCGTTCGTCTACAGTAGCAGTTTTTATATTTAGGATTCCCTCTGTTCTCTCCTATATAGATAGATAAATTTGGAACTCTAAATCCAACATGGATTGTAGTAGCTCTTTGAAACTTGACAAAAAAGTAGTTTTCAGTTTTGTCTCTATGGTTTGTTTCCTCTTCAAGTAGCCCTAAGCAGAGACTGTGGAAAAGCAATTTCATTGAAAGGGGTTGCCAAGCTTCCAAGAAATTATGAGTTTCCGAAATACCAGCAAATATTCTTTCACCCAAACTTGATGATACGTGGTGGTAATGATGAGTCCACAAATCCCACTTGGCTCACCAATTTTTGTTCTTCTAGGTTGAAGCGTTCGTTTACAGTAGCAGTTTTTAAGTTTAGGTTTCACTCTGTTCTCTCCTATATAGATATTTGAATTTGGAACTCTAAATCCCACATGGTTTGCAGTAGCTCTTTGAAACTTGACAAAATAAAGTAGTTCTCATTTTTGTCTCTATGGTTTGTTTCCTCTTCAATTAGCCCTAGGCACAGACTGAGTAAAAGCATTTTCATTGAGATGGGTTGCCAAGCTACTAAGAAATAACGAGTTTCCGAAATACCACCAAATATTTTTTCACCCAATCTTGATGATACTTGGTGGTAATGATCAGTACACAAATCCCACTTGGCTCACCGAATTTTGTTCTTCTAATTTGAAGCGTTTATCTACAGTAGCAGTTTTTATTTTTAGGTTTTATTTTATTTTTAGGTTTCCCTCTGTTCTCTCCTATGTAGATAGATGAATTCGGAACTCTGAATCCAACATGGTTTGATGTAGCTCTTTGAAACTTGACAAAATATAAAAGTTCTCAATTTTGTCTCTATGGTTTGTTTCCTCTTCAAGTAGCTCTAGGCACAGACTGTGGAAAAGCACTTTCATTGAGAGGGATTGCCAAGATTCTAAGAAATAACAATTTTCCGAAATACCAGGAAATATTTTTCATCCAATCTTGATGATTCTTGGTGGTAATGATGAGGACACAAATCCCACTTGGCTCACCGAATTTTATTCTTCTAGGTTGAAGCGATTATCTACAGTCGCAGTTTTTATATTTAGGTTTTCCTCTATTCTCTCCTATATAGATAGATGAATTTGGAACTCTAAATCCAACATGATTTGTATTAGCTCTTTGAAACTTGACAAAAAAAAGTAGTTCTCATTTTTGTCTCTATGGTTTGTTTCCTCTTCACGTAGCCCTAAGTAAAGACTGTGGAAAAGCCATTTCATTGAAAAGGGTTGCCAAGCTTCCAAAGAAATTACGAGTTTCTGAAATACCAGCAAATATTTTTTCACCCAATCTTGATGATACTAGGTGGTAATGATCAGTACACAAATCCCACTTGGCTCACCAATTTTTGTTCTTCTAGGTTGAAGCGTTCATCTACAGTAGCAGTTTTTATATTTAGGTTTCCCTCTGTTCTCTCCTATATAGATAGATGAATTTATAACTCTAAATCCAACATGGTTTGTAGTAGCTCTTTGAAACTTGACAAAATAAAAAGTTCGCAGTTTTGTCTCTATGGTTTGTTTGCTCTTCAAGTAGCTCTAGGCACAGACTGTGGAAAAGCACTTTCATTGAGAGGGATTGCCAAGCTTCTAAGAAATAACAAGTTTCCGAAATACCAGGAAATATTTTTTCATCCAATCTTGATGATACTTGGTGGTAATGATCAGGACACAAATCCCACTTGGCTCACGGAATATTCTTCCTCTAGGTTGAAGCGTTCGTCTACAGTAGCAGTTTTTATATTTGGGTTTCCCTCTGTTCTCTCCTATATAGATAGATGAATTTGGAACTCTAAATCCAACATGATTTGTAGTAGCTCTTTGAAACTTGATAAAATAAAGGAGTTCTCATTTTTGTCTCTATGGTTTGTTTCCTCTTCAAGTAGTTCTAAGCAAAGACTGTGGAAAAGCACTTTCATTGACAGGGGTTGTCAAGCTTCCAAGAAATTACGAGTTTCCGAAATACCAGCAAATATTTTTTCACCCAATCTTGATGATGCTTGGCGGTAATGATCAGGACACAAATCCCACTTGGCTCACCGAATTTTGTTCTTCTAGGTTTAAGCGTTCGTCTACAGTAGCAGTTTTTATATATAGATTTCCTTCTGTTCTCTCCTATATAGATAGATGAATTTGGAACTCTAAATCCAACATGATTTGAAGTAGCTCTTTGAAACTTGACAAAATAAAAAAGTTCGCAGTTTTGTCTCTATCTTTTTTTGCTCTTCAAGTAGCTCTAGGCAAAGACTGTGGAAAAGGACTTTTAATGAAAGGGTTGCCAACCTTCTAAGAAATAACAAGTTTCCGAAATACCAGCAAATATTTTTCCACTAAATCTTGATGATACTTGGTGGTAATGATCAGTACACAAATCCCACTTGGCTCACCGAATTTTCTTCCTCTATGTTGAAGCGTTCATCTACAGTAGCAGTTTTTATATTTGGGTTTCCCTCTGTTCTCTCCTATATAGATAGATGAATTTGGAACTCTAAATCCAACATGGTTTGTAGTAGCTCTTGGAAACTTGACAAAATAAAGGAGTTCTCCGTTTTGTCTCTATGGCTTGTTTCCTCTTCAAGTAGCCCTAAGCAAAGACTGTGGAAAAGCACTTTCATTGAAAGGGGTTGAGAAGCTTACAAGAAATTACGAGTTTCCGAAATAAAAGCAAATATTTTTTCAACCAATCTTGATGATACGTGGTGGTAATGACAAGTACACAAATCCCACTTGGCTCACCAATTTTTGTTCTTCTAGGTTGAAGCGTTCGTTTACAGTAGCAGTTTTTATTTTTAGGTTTCTCTCTGTTCTCTCCTATATAGATAGATGAATTTGGAATTCTAAATGCAACATGGTTTTTAGTAGATCTTTGATACTTGACAAAATAAAGGAGTTCTCAGTTTTGTCTCTATGGTTTGTTTCCTCTTCAAGTAGCCCTAGGCACAGACTGTGGAAAAGCACTTTCATTGAGAGGGGTTGCCAATCTTCTAAGAAATAACGAGTTTCCGAAATACCAGCAAATATTTTTTCACCCAATCTTGATGATACTTTGTGGTAATGATCACTACATAAATCCCACTTGGCTCACCAAATTTAGTTTTTCTAGGTTGAAGCGTTCGTCTACAGTAGCAGTTTTATATTTAGGTTTCCCTCTGTTCTCTCCTATATACATAGATGAAATTGGAACTCTAGATCCAACATGGTTTCCAGTAGCACTTTGAAACTTGACAAAATAAAAGAGTTCTCAGTTTTGTCTCTATGGTTTGTTTCCTCTTCAAGTAGCCCTAGGCACAGACTGTGGAAAAGCACTTTCATTGAGAGGGTTGCCAAGCTTCTAAGAAATAACGAGTTTCCGAAATACCAGCAAATATTTTTTCACCCAATCTTGATGATACGTGGTGGTAATGATCAGTACACAAATCCCACTTGGCTCAGTAAATTTTGTTCTTCTAGGTTAAGGCGTTCGTCTACAGTAGCAGTTTTTATATTTAGGTTTCCCTCTGTTCTCTCCTATATAGATAGATGAATTTGGAATTCTAAATCCAACATGGTTTTTAGTAGCTCTTGGAAACTTGATAAAATAAAGGAGTTCTCAGTTTTGTCTCTATGGTTTGTTTTCTCTTAAAGTAGCCCTAGTCACAGAATGTGGAAAAGCACTTTCATTAAGAGGGGTTGCCAATCTTCTAAGAAATAACGAGTTACCAAAATACCAGGAAATATTTTTTCACCCAATCTTGATGATACGTGGTGGTAATGATCGGTACACAAATACCACTTGGCTTACCGAATTTTGCTCTTCTTGGTTGAAGCATTCGTTTACCATAGCAGTTTATATTTTTAGGTTTCCCTCTGTTCTCTCCTATATAGATAGATGAATTTGGAACTCTAAATTCAACAGGGTTTGTAGTAGCTCTTTGAAACTTGACAAAAAAAGTAGTTCTCAGTTTTGTCTCTATGGTTTGTTTGCTCTTCAAGTAGCTCAAGGTACAGACTGTGGAAAAGCACTTTCATTGAGAGGGGTTGCCAAGCTTCTAAGAAATAACGAGTTTCTGAAATACCAGCAAATATTTTTTCACCCAATTTTGATGACACGTGGTGGTAATGACAAGCACACAAGTCCCTCCTGGCTCACCAAATTTTCTTCTTCTATGTTGAAGCGTTCATCTACAGTAGCCGTTTTTATATTTAGGTTTCCCTCTGTTCTCTCCTATATATATAGATGAGTTTGGAACTCTAAATCCAACATGGTTTGTAGTAGCTCTTTGAACTTGACAAAAAAAAGTAGTTCTCAGATTTGTCTCTATGGTTTTTTTTCTCTTCAAGTAGAAGTAGGCACAGACTGTGGAAAAGCACTTTCAATGAGAGGGGTTGCCAAGCTTCTAAGAAATAACGAGTTTCCGAAATACCAGCAAATATTTTTTCACCCAATCTTGATGATACATGGTGGTAATGATCAGTAAACAAATCCTACTTGGCTCAACAAATTTTGTTCTTCTAGGTTGAAGCGTTCGTCTACAGTAGCAGTTTTTATATTTAGGTTTTTCTCTGTTCTCTCCTATATAGATAGATGAATTTGGAACTCTAAATCCAACATGGTTTGTATTAGCTATTTGAAAAATGACAAAATAAAGCAGTTCTCCGTTTTGTCTCTATGATTTGTTTCCTCTTCAAGGAGCTCTAGGCACAGACTGTGGAAAAGCACTTTCATTGAGAGGGGTTGCCAAGCTTCTAAGAAATAACGAGTTTCCGAAACACCTGCAAATGATTTTTCACACAATCTTGATGATACTTGGTGGTAATGATCAGTACACAAATCCCACTTGGCTCACCGAATTTTGTTCTTCTAAGTTGAAGCGTTCATCTACAGTAGCAGTTTTTATTTTTAGGTTTCCCTCTGTTCTCTCCTATATAGATAGATGAATTTGGAACTCTAAATCCAACATGGTTTGTAGTAGCTCTTTGAAACTTGACAAAAAAAAGGAGTTCTCCGTTTTGTCTCTATGGTTTGTTTCCTCTTCAAGAAGCTCTATGCACAGACTGTGGAAAAGCACTTTCATTTAGAGGGGTTGCCAAGGTTCTAAGAAATAACGAGTTTCCGAAATACCAGCAAATATTTTTTCAACCAGTCGTGATGATACTTGGCGGTAATGATCAGCACACAAATCTCACTTGGCTCACCAAATTTTTTTCTTCTAGGTTGAAGCGTTCTTCTACAGTAGCAGTTTTTATATTTAGGTTTCCCTCTGTTCTCTCCTATATAGATATATGAATTTGGAACTCAAAATCCAACATGGTTTGTATTAGCTCTTTGAAACTTGACAAAATAAAGGAGTTCTCAGTTTTGATTCTATGGTTTGTTTTCTCTTCAAGTAGCTCTAGGCACAGACTGTGGAAAAGCACTTTCATTGAGAGGGGTTGCCAAGCTTCTAAGAAATAACGAGGTTCCGAAATACCAGGATATATTTTTAAACCCAATCGTGATGATACTTGGTGGTAATGATAAGGACACAAATCCCACTTGTCTCACCGAATTTTGTTCTTCTAGATTGAAGCGTTCGTCTACAGTAGCAGTTTTTATATTTAGGTTTCCCTCTGTTCTCTAATATATAGATGTATGAATTTGGAACTCTAAATCCAACATGGTTTGTAGTAGCTCTTTGAAACTTGACAAAATAAAGGAGTTCTCCGTTTTGTCTCTATGATTTGTTTCCTCTTCAATTAGCCCTAGGCGCAGACTGTGGAAAAGCATTTTCATTGAGATGGGTTGCCAAGCTTCTAAGAAATAACGAGTTTCCGAAATAGCACCAAATATTTTTTCACCCAATCTTGATGATACTAGGTGGTAATGATCAGTACACAAATCCCACTTGGCTCACCGAATTTTGTTCTTCTAAGATGAAGCGTTCATCTACAGTAGCAGTTTTTATATTTAGGTTTCCCTCTGTTCTCTCCTATATAGATAGATGAATTTGGAACTCTAAATCCAACATGGTTTGTATTAGCTATTTGAAAAATGACAAAATAAAGCAGTTCTCCGTTTTGTCTCTATGATTTGTTTCCTCTTCAAGTAGCTCTAGGCACAGACTGTGGAAAAGCACTTTCATTGAGAGGGGTTGCCAAGCTTCTAAGAAATAACGAGTTTCCGAAATACCTGCAAATGTTTTTTCACACAATCTTGATGATACTTGGTGGTAATGATCAGGACACAAATCCCACTTGGCTCACTTTAAATTCTACAAAATAAAAAAGTTCTCAGTTTTGTCTCTATGGTTTGTTTCCTCTTCAAGTAGCTCTAGTCACAGACTGTGGAAAAGCACTTTCATTGAGAGGGATTGCCAAGCTTCTAAGAAATAACAAGTTTCCGAAATACCAGGAAATAATTTTTCATCCAATCTTGATGATACTTGGTGGTAATGATCAGGACCCAAATCCCACTTGGCTCACCGAATATTCTTCCTCTAGGTTGAAGCGTTCTTCTACAGTAGCAGTTTTTATATTTGGGTTTCCCTCTGTTCTCTCCTATATAGATAAATGAATTTGGAACTCTAAATCCAACATGGTTTGTAGTAGCTCTTTGAAACTTGATAAAATAAAGGAGTTCTCATTTTTGTCTCTATGGTTTGTTTCCTCTTCAAGTAGCCCTAAGCAAAGAATGTGAAAAGCACTTTCATTGACAGGGGTTGTCAAGCTTCCAAGAAATTACGAGTTTCCGAAATACCAGCAAATATTTTTTCACCCAATCTTGATGATGCTTGGCGGTAATGATCAGGACACAAATCCCACTTGGCTCACCGAATTTTGTTCTTCTAGGTTTAAGCGTTCATCTACAGTAGCAGTTTTTATATTTAGATTTCCTTCTGTTCTCTCCTATATAGATAGATGAATTTGGAACTCTAAATCCAACATGATTTGAAGTAGCTCTTTGAAACTTGACAAAATAAAAAAGTTCGCAGTTTTGTCTCTATCTTTTTTTGCTCTTCAAGTAGCTCTAGGCAAAGACTGTGGAAAAGCACTTTTAATGAGAGGGGTTGCCAACCTTCTAAGAAATAACAAGTTTCCGAAATACCAGCAAATATTTTTCCACTAAATCTTGATGATACTTGGTGGTAATGATCAGTACACAAATCCCACTTGGCTCACCGAATTTTCTTCCTCTATGTTGAAGCGTTCATCTACAGTAGCAGTTTTTATATTTGGGTTTCCCTCTGTTCTCTCCTATATAGATAGATGAATTTGGAACTCTAAATCCAACATGGTTTGTAGTAGCTCTTGGAAACTTGACAAAATAAAGGAGTTCTTCGTTTTGTCTCTATGACTTGTTCCTCTTCAAGTTGCCCTAAGCAAAACTGTGGAAAAGCACTTTCATTGAAAGGGGTTGCCAAGCTTACAAGAAATTACGAGTTTCCGAAATAAAAGCAAATATTTTTTCAACCAATCTTGATGATACGTGGTGGTAATGACAAGTACACAAATACCACTTGGCTCACCAATTTTTGTTCTTCTAGGTTGAAGCGTTCGTTTACAGTAGCAGTTTTTATTTTTAGGTTTCCCTCTGTTCTCTCCTACATAGATAGATGAATTTGGAATTCTAAATGCAACATGGTTTTTAGTAGATCTTTGATACTTGACAAAATAAAGGAGTTCTCAGTTTTGTCTTTATGGTTTGTTTCCTCTTCAAGTAGCCCTAGGCACAGACTGTGGAAAAACACTTTCATTGAGAGTGCTTGCCAAGCTTCTAAGAAATAACGAGTTTCCGAAATACCAACAAATATTTTTTCACCCAATCTTGATGATACTTGGTGGTAATGATCACTACATAAATCCCACTTGGCTCACCAAATTTAGTTTTTCTAGGTTGAAGCGTTCGTCTACAGTAGCAGTTTTTATATTTAGGTTTCCCTCTGTTCTCTCCTATATATATAGATGAAATTGGAACTCTAGATCCAACATGGTTTCCAGTAGCACTTTGAAACTTGACAAAATAGAGGAGTTCTCAGTTTTGTCTCTATGGTTTGTTTCCTCTTCAAGTAGCCCTAGGCACAGACTGTGGAAAAGCACTTTCATTGAGAGTGTTGCCAAGCTTCTAAGAAATAACGAGTTTCCGAAATACCAGCAAATATTTTTTCACCCAATCTTGATGATACGTGGTGGTAATGATCAGTACACAAATCCCACTTGGCTCAGTAAATTTTGTTCTTCTAGTTTAAAGCGTTCGTTTACAGTAGCAGTTTTTATATTTAGTTTTTCCTCTGTTCTCTCCTATATAGATAGATGAATTTGGAACTCTAAATCCAACATGGTTTGTAGTAGCTCTTTGAAACTTGACAAAAAAAAGTAGTTCTCAGTTTTGTCTCTATGGTTTGTTTGCTCTTCAAGTAGCTCTAGGCACAGACTGTGGAAAAGCACTTTCATTGAGAGGGGTTGCCAAGCTTCTAAGAAATAACGAGTTTCTGAAATACCAGCAAATATTTTTTCACCCAATCTTGATGACACGTGGTGGTAATGACAAGCACACAAATCCCTCCTGGATCACCAAATTTTCTTCTTCTATGTTGAAGCGTTCATCTACAGTAGCCGTTTTTATATTTAGGTTTCCCTCTGTTCTCTCCTATATATATAGATGAGTTTGGAACTCTAAATCCAACATGGTTTCTAGTGCTCTTTGAAACTTGACAAAATAAAGGAATTCTCAGTTTCGTCTCTATGGTTTGTTTCCTCTTCAAGTAGCTCTAGGCACAGACTGTGGAAAAGCACTTTCATTGAGAGGGTTGCCAAGCTTCTAAGAAATAACGAGTTTCCGAAATACCAGCAAAAATATTTTTTCAACCAATCTTGATGATACGTGGTGGTAATGACACGTACACAAATTCCACTTGGCTCACCAATTTTAGTTCTTCTAGGTTGAAGCGTTTGTTTACAGTAGCAGTTTTTATTTCTAGGTTTCACTCTGTTCTCTCCTATATAGATAGATGAATTTGGAACTCTAAATCCAACATGGTTTTTAGTAGCTCTTTGATACTTGACAAAATAAAGGAGTTCTCAGTTTCGTCTCTGTGGTTTGTTTTCTCTTCAAGTAGCTCTAGGCATAGACTTTGAAAAGCACTTTCATTGAGAGGGGTTGCCAAGCTTCTAAGAAATAACGGGTTTTTCAAATACCAGCAAATATTTTTTCACCCAATCTTGATGATTCTTGGTGTTAATGATCAGGACACAAATCCCACTTGGCTCACCGAATTTTGTTCTTCTAGGTTGAAGCGTTCGTCTACAGTAGCAGTTTTTATATTTAGGTTTCCCGCTGTTCTCTCCTATATAGATAGATGAATTTGGAACTCTAAATCCAACATGGTTTGTGTTAACTCTTTGAAGAATGACAAAATAAAGGAGTTCTCCGTTTTGTGTCTATGTTTTGTTTCCTCTTCAAGTAGCTCTAGGCACAGACTGTGGAAAAGCACTTTGATTGAGAGGGGTTGCCAAGCTTCTAAGAAATAACGAGATTCTGAAATACCAGCAAATATTTTTTCATCCAATCTTGATGATACGTGGTGGTAATGACAAATACACAAATCCCACTTGGCTCACCATATTTTATTCTTCTAGGTAGAAACGTTCGTCTACAGTAGTAGTTTTTATATTTAGGTTTCCCTCTGTTCTCTCCTATATAGATAGATGAATTTGGAACTCTAAATCCAACATGGTTTGTAGTAGCTCTTTGAAGCTTGACAAAAATAAGTAGTTCTCAGTTTTGTCTCTATGGTTTGTTTCCTCTTCAAGTAGCTCTAGGCACAGACTGTGGAAAAGCACTTTCATTGAGAGGGTTTGCCAAGCTTCTAAGAAATAACGAGTTTCCGAAATACCAGCAAATATTTTTTCAACCAATCTTGATGATACTTGGTGGTAATGACACGTACACAAATCCCACTTGGCTCACCAAGTTTTGTTCTTCTAGGTTGAAGCGTTTGTTTACAGTAGCAGTTTTTATTTCTAGGTTTCACTCTGTTCTCTCCTATATAGATAGATTAATTTGGAACTCTAAATCCAACATGGTTTGTAGTAGCTCTTTGAAACTTGACAAAAAAGTAGTTCTCAGTTTTGTCTCTATGGTTTTTTCCTCTTCAAGTAGCCCTTAGCAGAGACTGTGGAAAAGCACTTTCATTGAAAGGGGTTGCCAAGCTTCCAAGAAATAACGAGTTTCTGAAATACCTGCAAATATTTTTTCACCCAATCTTGATGATACTTGGTCGTAATGTTCAGGACACAAATACCACTTGGCTCACAGAATTTTGTTCTTCTAGGTTGAAGCGTTCATCTAGAGTAGCAGTTTTTATATTTAGGTTTCCCTCTGTTCTCTCCTATATAGATAGATGAATTTGGAACTCTAAATCCAACATGGTTTGTAGTAGCTCCTTGAAACTTGACAAAATAAAGGAGTTCTCAGTTTTGTCTCTATGGTTTCTTTCCTCTTAAAGTAGCTCTAGGCACAGACTGTGGAAAAGCAGTTTAATTGAGAGGGGTTGCCAAGCTTCTAAGAAATAACGAGTTTCAGAAATACCAGCAAATATTTTTTTAACCCAATCTTGATGATTCTTGGTGGTACTGATCAGGATACAAATCCCTCTTGGCTCACCGAATTTTGTTCTTCTAGGTTGAAGCGTTCGTCTACAGTAGCAGTTTTTATATTTAGGATTCCCTCTGTTCTCTCCTATATAGATAGATGAATTTGGAACTCTAAATCCAACATGGATTGTAGTAGCTCTTTGAAACTTGACAAAAAAAAGTAGTTTTCAGTTTTGTCTCTATGGTTTGTTTCCTCTTCAAGTAGCCCTAAGCAGAGACTGTGGAAAAGCAATTTCATTGAAAGGGGTTGCCAAGCTTCCAAGAAATTATAAGTTTCCGAAATACCAGCAAATATTCTTTCACCCAATCTTGATGATACGTGGTGGTAATGATGAGTCCACAAATCCCACTTGGCTCACCAATTTTTGTTCTTCTAGGTTGAAGGGTTCGTTTACAGTAGCAGTTTTTAGGTTTAGGTTTCACTCTGTTCTCTCCTATATAGATATTTGAATTTGGAACTCTAAATCCCACATGGTTTGCAGTAGCTCTTTGAAACTTGACAAAATAAAGTAGTTCTCATTTTTGTCTCTATGGTTTGTTTCCTCTTCAATTAGCCCTAGGCACAGACTGTGGAAAAGCATTTTCATTGAGATGGGTTGCCAAGCTACTAAGAAATAACGAGTTTCCGAAATACCACCAAATATTTTTTCACCCAATCTTGATGATTCTTGGTGTTAATGATCAGGACACAAATCCCACTTGGCTCACCGAATTTTGTTCTTCTAGGTTGAAGCGTTCGTCTACAGTAGCAGTTTTTATATTTAGGTTTCCCGCTGTTCTCTCCTATATAGATAGATGAATTTGGAACTCTAAATCCAACATGGTTTGTGTTAGCTCTTTGAAGAATGACAAAATAAAGGAGTTCTCCGTTTTGTGTCTATGTTTTGTTTCCTCTTCAAGTAGCTCTAGGCACAGACTGTGGAAAAGCACTTTGATTGAGAGGGGTTGCCAAGCTTCTAAGAAATAACGAGATTCTGAAATACCAGCAAATATTTTTTCAACCAATCTTGATGATACGTGGTGGTAATGACAAATACACAAATCCCACTTGGCTCACCATATTTTATTCTTCTAGGTAGAAACGTTCGTCTACAGTAGTAGTTTTTATATTTAGGTTTCCCTCTGTTCTCTCCTATATAGATATTTGAATTTGGAACTCTAAATCCTACATGGTTTGCAGTAGCTCTTTGAAACTTGACAAAATAAAGTAGTTCTCATTTTTGTCTCTATGGTTTGTTTCCTCTTCAATTAGCCCTAGGCACAGACTGTGGAAAAGCATTTTCATTGAGGTGGGTTGCCAAGCTACTAAGAAATAACGAGTTTCCGAAATACCACCAAATATTTTTTCACCCAATCTTGATGATACTTGGTGGTAATGATCAGTACACAAATCCCACTTGGCTCACCGAATTTTGTTCTTCTAAGTTGAAGCGTTCATCTACAGTAGCAGTTTTTATTTTTAGGTTTCTCTCTGTTCTCTCCTATATAGATAGATGAATTTGGAACTCTAAATCCAACAGGGTTTGTAGTAGCTCTTTGAAGCTTGACAAAAATAAGTAGTTCTCAGTTTTATCTCTATGGTTTGTTTCCGCTTCAAGTAGCCCTAAGAAAAGACTGTGGAAAAGCACTTTCATTTAAAGGGGTTGCCAAGCTTCCAAGAAATTACGAGTTTCCGAAATACCAGCAAATATTTTTTCAACCAATCTTGATGATACGTGGTGGTAATGACAAGTACACAAATCCCACTTGGCTCACCAATTTTTGTTCTTCTAGGTTGAAGTGTTCGTTTACAGTAGCAGTTTTTATTTTTAGGTTTCACTCTGTTCTCTCCTATATAGATAGATGAATTTGGAACTCTAAATCCAACATGGTTTCTAGTAGCTCTTTGAAGCTTGACAAAAATAAGTAGTTCTCAGTTTTGTCTCTATGGTTTGTTTCCTCTTCAAGTAGCCCTAAGAAAAGACTGTGGAAAAGCACTTTCATTGAAAGGGATTGCCAAACTTCCAAGAAATTACGAGTTTTCGAAATACCAGCAAATATTTTTTCAACCAATCTTGATGATACATGGTGGTAATGACAAGTACACAAATCCCACTTGGCTCACCAATTTTTGTTCTTCTAGGTTGAAGAGTTCGTTTACAGTAGCAGTTTTTATTTTTAGGTTTCACTCTGATCTCTCCTATATTGATAGATGAATTTGGAACTCTAAATCCAACATGGTTTGATGTAGCTCTTTGAAACTTGACAAAATAAAAAAGTTCTCAGTTTTGTCTCTATGGTTTGTTTCCTCTTCAAGTAGCTCTATGCACAGACTGTGGAAAAGCACTTTCATTGAGAGGGGTTGCCAAGGTTCTAAGAAATAACAATTTTCCGAAATACCAGGAAATATTTTTCATCCAATCTTGATGATTCTTGGTGGTAATGATGAGGACACAAATCCCACTTGGCTCACCGAGTTTTATTCTTCTAGGTTGAAGCGATTGTCTACAGTCGCAGTTTTTATATTTAGGTTTTCCTCTGTTCTCTCCTATATAGATAGATGAATTTGGAACTCTAAATCCAACATGGTTTGTAGTAGCTCTTTGAAACTTGACAAAAAAAAGTAGTTCTCAGTTTTGTCTCTATGGTTTGTTTCCTCTTCAAGTAGCTCTATGCACAGACTGTGGAAAAGCACTTTCATTGAGAGGGGTTGCCAAGGTTCTAAGAAATAACGAGTTTCCGAAATACCAGCAAATATTTTTTCAACCAATCGTGATGATACTTGGCGGTAATGATCAGTACACAATTCTCACTTGGCTCACCAAATTTTGTTCTTGTACGTTGAAGCGTTCGTCTACAGTAGCAGTTTTTATATTTACGTTTCCCTCTGTTCTCTCCTATATAGATATATGAATTTGGAACTCAAAATCCAACATGGTTTGTATTAGCTCTTTGAAACTTGACAAAATAAAGGAGTTCTCAGTTTGATTCTATGGTTTGTTTCCTCTTCAAGTAGCTCTAGGCACAGACTGTGGAAAAGCACTTTCATTGAGAGGGGTTGCCAAGCTTCTAAGAAATAACGAGGTTCCGAAATACCAGGATATATTTTTAAACCCAATCGTGATGATACTTGGTGGTAATGATCAGGACAAAAATCCCACTTGTCTCACCGAATTTTGTTCTTCTAGATTGAAGCGTTCGTCTACAGTAGCAGTTTTTATATTTAGGTTTCCCTCTGTTCTCTAATATATAGATGTATGAATTTGGAACTCTAAATCCAACATGGTTTGTAGTAGCTCTTTGAAACTTGAAAAATAAAGGAGTTCTCCGTTTTGTCTCTATGATTTGTTTCCTCTTCAAGTAGCTCTAGGCCCAGACTGTGGAAAAGCACTTTCATTGAGAGGGGTGGCCCAGGTTCTAAGAAATAACGAGTTTCCGAAATACCTGCAAATATTTTTTCACCCAATCTTGATGATACTTGGTGGTAATGTTCAGGACACAAATCCCACTTGTCTCACCGAATTTTGTTTTTCTAGGTTGAAGCGTTCGTCTACAGTAGCAGTTTTTATATTTAGGTTTCCCTCTGTTCTCTCCTATATAGATAGATGAATTTGGAACTCTAAATCAAACATGGTTTGTAGTAGCTCTTTGAAGCTTGACCAAACTAAGTAGTTCTCATTTTTGTCTCTATGGTTTGTTTCCTCTTCAAGTAGCCCTAAGAAAAGACTGTGGAAAAGCACTTTCATTGAAAGGGGTTGCCAAGCTGCCAAGAAATTACGAGTTTCTGAAATACCAGCAAATATTTTTTCAACCAATCTTGATGATACGTGGTGGTAATGACAAGTACACAAATCCCACTTGGCTCACCAATTTTTGTTCTTCTAGGTTGAAGCGTTCGTTTACAGTAGCAGTTTTTATTTTTAGGTTTCACTATGTTCTCTCCTATATTGATAGATGAATTTGGAACTCTAAATCCAACATGGTTTTTAGTAGCTCTTTGAAACTTGACAAAAAAAAAGTAGTTCTCAGTTTTGTCTCTATGGTTTGTTTCCTCTTCAAGTAGCCATAAGTAGAGACTGTGGAAAAGCACTTTCATTGAAAGGGGTTGCCAAGCTTCCAAGAAATTACGAGTTTCTGAAATACCAGCAAATATTTTTTCAACTAAACTTGATGATACGTGGTGGTAATGACAAGTACACAAATCCCACTTGGCTCACCAATTTTTGTTCTTCTAGGTTGAACCGTTCGTTTACAGTAGCAGTTTTTATTTTTAGGTTTCACTCTGTTCTCTGCTATATAGATAGATGCTTTTGGAACTCTAAATCCAACATGGTTTTTAGTAGCTCTTTGATACTTGACAAAAGAAAGCAGTTCTCAGTTTTGTCTCTATGGTTTGTTTCCTATTCAAGTAGCCCTAGGCACAGACTGTGTAAAAGCACTTTCATTGAGAGGGTTTGCCAAGCTTCTAAGAAATAATGTGTTTCCGAAATACCAGCAAATATTTTTTCACCCAATCTTGATGATACTTTGTGGTCATAATCCGTACACAAATCTCACTTGGCTCACCAAATTTTGTTCTTCTAGGTTGAAGCGTTTGTCTACAGTAAAAGTTTTTAAATTTAGGTTACCCTCTGTTCTCTCCTATATAGATAGATGAATTTGGAACTCTAAATCCAACATGGTTTGTATTAGCTATTTGAAAAATGACAAAATAAAGCAGTTCTCCGTTTTGTCTCTATGATTTGTTTCCTCTTCAAGTAGCTCTAGGCACAGACTGTGGAAAAGCACTTTCATTGAGAGGGGTTGCCAAGCTTCTAAGAAATAACGAGTTTCCGAAATACCTGCAAATGTTTTTTCACACAATCTTGATGATACTTGGTGGTAATGATCAGGACACAAATCCCACTTGGCTCATTTTTAAATTCTACAAAATAAAAAAGTTCTCAATTTTGTCTCTATGGTTTGTTTCCTCTTCAAGTAGCTCTAGTCACAGACTGTGGAAAAGCACTTTCATTGAGAGGGATTGCCAAGCTTCTAAGAAATAACAAGTTTCCGAAATACCAGGAAATAATTTTTCATCCAATCTTGATGATACTTGGTGGTAATGATCAGGACACAAATCCCACTTGGCTCACCGAATATTCTTCCTCTAGGTTGAAGCGTTCTTCTACAGTAGCAGTTTTTATATTTGGGTTTCCCTCTGTTCTCTCCTATATAGATAAATGAATTTGGAACTCTAAATCCTACATGGTTTGTAGTAGCTCTTTGAAACTTGATAAAATTAAGGAGTTCTCATTTTTGTCTCTATGGTTTGTTTCCTCTTCAAGTAGCCCTAAGCAAAGAATGTGAAAAGCACTTTCATTGTCAGGGGTTGTCAAGCTTCCAAGAAATTACGAGTTTCCGAAATACCAGCAAATATTTTTTCAACCAATCTTGATGATGCTTGGCGGTAATGATCAGGACACAAATCCCACTTGGCTCACCGAATTTTGTTCTTCTAGGTTTAAGCGTTCGTCTACATTAGCAGGTTTTGATTTAGAGTTCCAAAAATCAGTTCTCTCTCCTATATAGAAGATGAATTTGGAACTCTAAATCCAACATGATTTGAAGTAGCTCTTTGAAACTTGACAAAATAAAAAAGTTCGCAGTTTTGTCTCTGATCTTTTTACCTCCAAGTCATCTATCAAAGATTGGTGGAAAAATATTTGCTGGTATTTTC